>NW_023270807.1:10027242-10291034 GCF_011800145.1 Mirounga leonina | reverse complement strand
TGAGATAGAGAGCATGAGAGGGGGGAGGGTCAGAGGGAGAAGCAGACTCCCTGCTGAGCAGGGAGCCCGACGCAGGACTCGATCCTGGGACTCCAGGATCATGACCCGAGCCGAAGGCAGTCGCTTAACCAACTGAGCCACCCAGGTGCCCCAGAGTCTCAATTTATTTTAGACGAAGTACATGCCTTCAGTGAAAGTGGCTCAGAGGGAGATGACTCCGCCCCCTAGCTCCAGGGGGAATCACATGATTCAAGCCCGTCCACTCAGAGCACCGAATCGCCCTGGCTATAGTGATTGGTTCAGGAAGGACATATGACCCAAACCAGGCCAATAAAGCTAGTCCTGGGAGTTCACTGGGGGAGTCACTGGTTTTCCACTAGGAGTTGCTAACTGGGTATGTGTCTAGCAGGATCTCCCAGGAGTGCTGCCCGAGGAGATGATGCCTGAGAAGAGAGCTTAGAGACCAGGAGAGCAGAGACCAGACCTGATGACATATTCGCACTGTGCCAAAGACAGGTCCACCCCTAGACTTTTCAGTGATCATGAGCCAGTAAATTACTTTTATGTTGTTCTTGTCTTAAGCACGTATGAGTTGGGTTCCTTCCTTTGAAACAGAGATCTAGCAAAAGCTCCCCACCATTGTTAATCATTGCTAACAACTGTGTCTCCTTCTTGCCTTTTCCTCCTATGCTTATTTAGACATACTGGACATTTTTTAAATAAAAATTGACACCACTGGATACTCCTTCCTTCAAGATAGACTCTTTTGCTTATTTTTGTGAAACCTCACTCTCCCAGCTTTTCTCGGGCCCCTCTGAAGTCCTGTCCGGCTCATTTTCCTTTGCTGGCTCCTCTTTGTTTTCAAGTAACAGAAACCAACCCCTGGCATTTACAAGCCAAAAAAATTTTTAAAGAATTTATTGGAAAAATATTGAGGAACTAGCTAGGGAATTGGCTGGAAGGCTAGAATACCTCGCTTGGAAATGGGACAGAAATTACTTGGCTGAACTCCAAAGGCGTCTTCCATGCTAGCGTCAGGTGCTCAAGATGCCCGGTCCCAGGAGAGAGTCTGTCCAGCTGAGCTTAAGGTCACATGGCTTCCCCTGGGCCATCCCATGGAGGTGAGAGGGAGGGTCTGGCGGAACAGGTCTCTAAGGATCCTTCCAAACTCTGGAGTGGGAGAACGGATCATCTGATTTATCATTCCACAAGATGGTGGAAAGACAACGCTCCAAAAGGGAACCAGAGACCAGAAGACCACAAAATGCGGGTGAACATCTTCCCTGGGTTCTTGGGATTGTGCCCTAGGTGTTTTCTCTTCTCTACACTGCTCCCTGGGCCTTCTCATTCCCTCGCATATTGGCTGCAGTTGCCACTGATATGCCAACCATTCCCAGTATAGACCTGTCTCTTGTGTAATGATGAGCCTCCCTCATGGATAGCTCACAGGAGCTTCAACTCAATGGGTCTAACCCGGAACTTGTCCTGATCACCAAATCTGCTCCTTCTTCAAGGTCCCTTAGATCAGCAAATGCAATCACCAGTCAGCTGACCACACCAGGAACAGGGAGTCACTGAGTCATTCTCAATGCCTGCTTAACAGGCTTCTAACATGGCAACCCTCTTTCTGACACTCTCGTCTTTATCACCCCCATATTTCACCCAGCTAATTCCTTGTGGCATAGACTTTTATCCATCAACTCCTCTTCTTCTTTACTAAGAGAACTGATGATCTGTAGCTAGATCCATGGCTGCCCATAAAGACAAATTCCCCAGCCTCCTTTCTAGCTAAGTATATAACCAAGCTCTGGACAGTGGTATATAAGTAGAAGTGATGTGTGCTACTGACTAAGATATGGCCTTAAAAGAAGGAGCATGCCTTCTCCCTCTTCTTTTCTCCTCCCCACTGACTGGACTGTGGGCATAATGACTGGAGTTGGAGCAGCCATTTTGGGCCATGAGATGAAAGCTGTGTATTTGAGAATGGCAGAGTGACATCATTAGATAGAAGAAACCTGAGTTCCTGATGGTTATGGAGATGCCCTACCAGACCTGGAGTACCTAGCTCTGGCTTCATTTATGTGAGAGATAAATAAACTTTTACCTTGTTTACCCCCACCATTATTTGTGGAATTCTTCTGTCACTCACAGCTGAACCTGACCCTAACACACTGTTCTCATTCTACAAGTCTCAGCTTAAATGTCATTTCCTCAGGGAAGTTTTCTCCAGTCACAAAGACTCAGATAGGATGAACTGTTATAAATTCTCGTAGCATAGCATCCTGTAGTTCTCTCTAATACTTTTCAAATTTGTATCAAAGTCAACTGTTTGTATAGTAATCAGTATATTGTCTTTCTCTCTACTTGAACACAATTTCCAAGGGGGCAGGAACTGAATCTTTTCATCACTAAATCCTTGGTTCCTAATACAGTGCCTGGAAAAAGGCAGTCACTGATGAAATGAATGGATGAATGACCTTAATAGTATAAATGAGATTATTGCCCATTTCACAAGTCTCTGGAGTTGCTTGCCATAACAGATTAACGCACCCAGATCCAACTCCTCAAGCTCACCAGCTTCTCTAATGAAGTCTACTCCCCTACATAGAAATTTGCCCTCCCCTGCCTCCATCCCAGCCTCTGTGACTCTACTTCTCTTTCCCTTAAAGAGGTGATCATCTGGGATCATCTGTTCAAGTTGGCCCTAACAGGTCTCAGAATTCCAGCTCGGCAAACAGGTTATTGTCTTGCAAGAAGCCTCCTCCAGCGAGGAGGAAGATGGCACCCACCATCCTCCTCCCACTCAGGCACCGGCCCAAGTAGCTGTCTAAAGAAAGGGGTTCCAGGGCCTGGTACATCTGTTGTGGGGCCTGCTGTCTCCAGCTCCCACTCTTGCTGCTTGCTCTGGTGCCCCCAGATCTTCTCTGATCTCCAGACCCGCGAAAAGTCCTTCTCTCCACCTCTGATCTCCACCTCTGGTGATCCTCCAAAGGCATGAAGGTGTGTCTCAGTGATAAAGTATAGAGAGTAAGGAATGAAGAACTGGTTTGAGCTCCTTAGGGCAGAACTCAAGCTGTATCCATCCCTGTCTTCTCACACCCGGCAAGTTACCTGGCCCATAGGGGACACTTAGCAAACATCTACTGGATAAATAGATAAAGGCTTTCCAGGGTGGGGTTTGGAAGGGAAGAAAGGGCTTAGTGCATGAGGAGGATAATTTGAGGTGCTGCTCGGGAGGTGCTCTGAGGACTGGAGGAGAGGGGATGGAAGGGTAGTGAGAACTAAGGGCTGACCCTATCGCTCCCACTGCCTTTGTGGGGGTGAGCACAGGCAGGGAAAGCCAGAGGGAGTCCAGGGCTGGTAGGAACTGGATGCCAGCAGACCCTCTTCCTGCCCCCACCCCACACCCAGATGGGGTCTGGGTAAGTGAGCAAATTTGACTATTGTCTCTGATCTGAGACACTGCTGCACCTCTTGACAGAGAAGAATTGAAGAGCGGCTGCCACACGGACACACAAGAGTTGTCCAGACACACGGGTCTTTCAGGCCATTGTCTTCTCCCCACCCTGGAGTAGAGAAGAGCATAAGCTCTGGAGTTCAGACAGACTAGGCACAAATCCCAGGCTCACTTCTCAACACTATAACTTCAGAAAACATTGGAACCTATCTGTGCCTCAGTTTCCTCTACTGTAAAATACAGATAACAGTAATTATACTAATCTCACAGAGATGTTGGGTGACTAAATGAGTCGAAATGCACTTGGAAAGGGACTGATATGTAGTAAGTGCCCCATAAACACCTGCTGTCACTATTGTGTGGACCTCAAAAGGTCCTCCTGATCTGCCAAGGTCTTTCCTAACCCAGCAAAAAGCCTTCCCCTGAGGAGTGATTTGCAGTGGCAAGTGGGCAGTGGCTCAGCCACACCCACTTCCCAGGGTTAGGGGCAAGCCGTGGCCCCTCCCCAGTGTTCACTGACCCCACCCTCCAATCCCGTCTCTGGGACTCCGTGGCCCCTCAGCCCCTCCAGTCGCCAGCCTGTCTGCCGGCCTCTCACGCCTGATGCAGAGATAAATGCATCCCACGATAGTATTGTTTCTCACTTCCAGAAGCTCTCAAGCGCAATCCTAGAGGGTAGGATTAGCCAGGCATTTGGACAGTTCAGGGGTTTGGAAGGATGGAGAGAGGCTGTTCTCAGAGTCGGTCAGTCCCATCCTTAAAGGTGGTGGAAGTGGCTGGGCATGCAGGGAAGGGGCAAGGGGAGCAGCTGTGGCCTGAGCTTCTGGAATATTCTGCCACACCCCCCACCACACACAGACACACACGCGCACACACACACACACTTGGCCTAAGGTGGAAGGAAGGGCTGCACAGCTGAGTAGAGAAATGGGACATCCTTCTCTCATAGTCCATTCTCTCCCTGCCCCCAGCTCAGAGCTATCTGGTTCAGGTACTCCCTCGGGTGGCTGAACTGAATAGCCAGGTGTCTCTGGGGAGAGAAACTCAGAGCCCATAGCACCAGGGGCCTGTGAGGAGGAGGCAGGCAGAGGAGAGGGGAATCTAGGGGAAGGAGCATCAAGACGTGCTTACTTCATCATTTTTGATAGGGTCAGCCTGGGGAGAGAGGCCTTCTTCCCCTCCCAGCCAGGGCAGGCCCCCTCCTCCTGACCCTGCTCCCCCATGCTCCCAGTACAGCCACTCGCATGACCTCACTGCCATGGCCAGGCCAGGCAGGTGGCCAGGAGCCAGGGACCCGCCAAAATCCATGTCCCCAGAGACGCGCACGAGCCAGGCAGGGCCTAGATGTGTCACTCAGACAACCTCCACCCGCTGAACCCACGCCTGTGAAGACAGCCTGTCCGGCTAAGTGTTTACTCCAGCCAGGCAGGCTCTCCTCCTCTCTCAACAAGCCTGGACTCAGAGCAGTCCTTCACTCCCGATCACAGCTGTCAGCCAGACACATCCTGACTCTGACTTCCCTCCCCTGCTAACTGCTGCTCAAGCTGCCCCATCACAGCACATCCCCGCCGAGTTCCCTGCCCCACCTCCAGCCTCTCCATTACCTCACGCGGCAGAGGCAGTCATGGTGGTGGTGGCAGGGTAGAGCGGAAGTAATGGAGGTGATGACCCGGAAGCAGCAGTGCTGCCTCTGAGAGTGGTTCTAGAAGTTCCGGTGGTCGTGATGGGGATGGAGGTGGTGGTGATGGAGGGGTTGGCGATGGCAGCAGCAGCGGGAATGAGGCGAGCGAGTAGGGGCCGGTGTCTCCCTCCCGTCCCTAAGGCTCAGGGACGTGAACAGACCCTCAGGAGTGTCCCCGAGGGCTACAGCAGCCGCGGTGAATAGAGATTGTCCGGTTACCGAAGGCCCCAGAATAATGGGGTAATGACCCTTTGCCCTGTTCCACGGTGAGGCCTACTCGGCTCCCCTCCTGGACCTCTGGAGGCCATCCCCTGCCACGTGAAGCACGTATCATCTGACCCAGAAACGGCTGAGGCTCCCCTCGAGAGAAAGTGGGACGAGGCCAGGCTTGCGAGACAGAGGATGCAGTGCTGGAATCCCAGCTATTAGAAAACAAACCTGGGTCTGAACCTCACCAAAGAATGGGAACCATAATTCTTCTTGGCAGGATCATTGTAAGGTCTGAGATAAGCATCTTTAAAAGTGCCTGGCACAGAATAGTAGCACATTAAATAATAAATCTTTTTCATTCTGTTTTCCAGGCCTTTCTTAGCGAGCTTTGGTATACCCACCCACCCCCAACCCTTTTCCCATATGCACCCCCCCATACTAGTTTGCTGGAACTGCTATAGCAAATTGCCACAAATCTGGTGGCTTGAAATAACAGAAATGTACCCGCTTGTACTTCTGGAAGCCAGAAGTCTGAAATCAAGGTGTCAGCACAGTGGTGCTCCCTCCGAAGGCTCTAGAGGGAGAATCCTTCCTTGTCTCTTCCAGCTTCCAGTGGCTCAAGGCGTTCCCTGGCTCGGAGCTCCAACCTCGGCCCCTGTCTTCATGTGGCTCTTCTTCACATGGCCTTCTCCCCTGGGTTTCTGTATGTTCTTTTCCTGTTTCTTATAAGGATTCTTGCACTAGATTGAGGGCCCGCCCTAATCCAGCATGATCTCATCTCAATCCTTACCTTCATTACATCTGCAAAGACCCTATTTCCAAGTAAGATCAGACTCTGAGGTTTCGGGTGGATATAACTTTGGGGGGGGGGGACTATTCAACCCACTACACACACCTCTCACCTCTGAGTGAGCCAAACCTAATTCCCCCACCCCTGCTCCCACCTGGCACAGTCATGGCCCCTGTCCCTCTCTCCCTCCCCAAGCCTACTCCTGGACACCCCTGCCCCACCCCCACCTCCGTAGCAGCCCAGGTCCTCAGGTCCTGTGCCCCGGGCTCCCTGGTGCCACGCGTGCATGCCTGTATGCATGTCTACAGACTCTTTCTCACTTGGCGGTGACAAAGGGGGATTCTAGGCTTGAGTCGGAGTCCGCAGGGGCCTCACTGCTCGGAAATGCTTCTTCCTCTCCCCCTGGCAGCTGTTTGGCTTGGCGGGGTCCCAACTGGCAGGCTGTGCAGCCAAGGAGCCCTGGGGGGCAGGGGGAGGGAATGGTGAGGGGAAGGCAGGCCCTGGGAGCTGAGCCAATCACGGGCCTCCCTGCTGGCCAGCTCCAGCCCCCTCACTCCTGGTTCTCCTCCTCCCTGCTCTCCCATCCTCCCCATCTGACAAAGGGGAATTCTGGAGACCCTCCACCGCCCGCCCCAGCCAAGGAGAAGACGTGCTGAAGGGGAGCAACAACTGGCAAAGCTGGAAACACACACACAGGGAAAGAGCAATGACGGACCCTGGGGCTTTGCTCAGGGGGGCTCCGGGTCCTCTTTGAGGCCAGCCTAGGACAACCTGGATGCCTTCCAACCTTGGGACACCCTGTCCCCTGCTTCTTCCACGTTCCTGAAATCTGTTCTTAGTGCCCCCTTCTAGGGCACTTACTTTCTCCTTCTGGGGCCCCTCTGAACCCCCAAACCCTTGCCAATGTTTCCAAATCAGTCCTCTCTTCAGATAAGCGAGAATGAAAATGATGCCCCCCCACCCCGGCCCCTAGCAGGTCCTACAACCTTTTTTTCTTTACCACTGATGGAAAAACAGTAAAGAAACACGCAGGGAGGGACGCAGTACACTGAGCCTGGGTTTTAGGATCTAACTGGCCCGGCTTGATGTCGCAGCCCTGCCACTTAACACCTGCGTAAACCTGGACAGGTAATTCAGCCTCTCCGAGCCTTGATTTCCTCTCATAAAAACGGGGGTACTCACAGC
Source organism: Mirounga leonina (assembly GCF_011800145.1). Taxonomy (NCBI): domain Eukaryota; kingdom Metazoa; phylum Chordata; class Mammalia; order Carnivora; family Phocidae; genus Mirounga; species Mirounga leonina. The sequence continues at coordinate 10,283,711 of NW_023270807.1, read as the reverse complement.
TAACTTGCAAGTTGCACGGCTAAAATGGCATAGCTTCTGAAGCAAAGAAGGTGTCCTCTAAATGGTAAGAAGGGACGGCATGCCAGGCAACGCCTTACATGTTTTGCATAGATTGTGACATTTCACCCCTAATCATAACCTCAAGAAGTAGGAACCACTGCATGGCTAAAGGAGCTGGGCGGTTTACCTTGAGAGTCGGAGCTGGTGAGCGGCTGAGCAGGGACGCTGCCCTCCAAGCCGCTGAGCTCTGTGCGTCCACCACAGGCAGGGTAACCAAGGTGGACAGGGTTGGTACTAACACTGTTAGGGAAAAGGTGTGTTTTGTGTACGTTTCGGATGGCAACTGCGAGAAGTTTTATACTTATTTGGGCTTCATTTTACACTTACTTGGGCTTCGTTAAAAAAAAAAAATAACCTTTTAACCCAATTATTTCCCTTGATTTGCTAGCTTCAGAGAAGAGATCCAAATGTTCGACGAGTGCTGAAGGTTCGGTGTTGGCATGGCTGGTGCTGGCCGTGCTGCTGTGGTCCTGTTGGAGATGAACCGTGGCATCAGAGGGCACCCTCGCCTTGTCTGTCTAGACCCAGAGATGTCACCGTTCCTGGTTCTTTGTCACCGCTTAATTGGTGTTGATTGGAAACTCTTCCTGAAATGGGGCAGAGCTGCTTAGTTGTCTTTTCCATGTAACTTAAGCATAGCGGTATAAATAAAATAATAGTTGGATGTTTAAAAAAAAAAAAAAAAACCCACCAGGCCGCAGGAGCAGCCAGCCGCAGGGGCTTTCCCATGGGCCCCTGCAGGTGCAGCATGGAGGGCTCCCTCACGCTGCACACATGGGTGTGCATGCCCTTTTCCAGGAGGGGATCTGCCCAGCTGCCTTGGTAACTCTGAAGTCCTGGCCATGGAGGCCAGCCCATCCTGGCCTCCCAGTCACGGCAGGAGACCATTGGACTGGAGGCTCCCTTGGCTCACATGCCCTGGCACATCTGGAAGCTGTTAGCTCCCATCCCTTCTCCCACTCCCCCCTCCCTGCTCCAGCTGTTCTTGATGGCTAATTCCGGGAAGTACCCCTCGGTCGAGGATGCTTGCAGAGGACAGGGTGGGAGGAGGGGGGGGTCCTCACCACTGTTTTGGTAGGTGGGAGGGAGGTGGGCAGGCCGCAGAGGGTTCATGTGAGTCACCCAGAAGAGCCGGTCTCCTCCTCCCCTGGCCCTGCCGGACAGCTGGTAGGGTTACTAGGGGTTGAGTAATGAGGAGGGAAAGACAGGGAGGAGGCAGGGGCAAGTGTGGAGGGAGACCAGGGAGCGGAGACTGCGAGAATGTTTCTGCCGGAAGAGATTGCCAAAGGGTCATCTGATAGTGTCCATCCCCCCTGCTGCCTGGGGTTCTCGATGTCCACGTGGTGTGGTGGAGAGAAGGCAGGCTTTGTGGTTGAGCAGAGCTGGGTCACAAGCCCAGCTACATCACTATTGGTCTATGTGATCTTGAGCAAGGTCCTTATTCTCTCCAGGCCTGAGCAGCCTCAGCTAGGCAAGGGAGGGATGGCACCTCCCCGGCAGGCAGAAGGGTTTGGTGGTCTGGCCGGCACTTACAAGCACTCCCTCCCTCCTCTCTAAGAGCTGCTGTTAGCTGCTCAGGACACCTTCCCCTCGCTCGCTCCCCGCCCCACTTTCTCAAGTCTCACTCTCTAGTGCCTCCACCCCACACCTGGACCTGCTATGGAAGACACGCCCTCCCCAGGTGGAGTCTGACCCTCCCTCCTCTCTGCTCAGCTCTGCCCTCCTCGCTTCCTAAACTTGCGGAAGATGCCCCCCTGAAGGAGACTGCCTCTACCCCCAGCACCTGCGGCCTTAGGGAAGCTATTGAACATCTCTCTGAGACTGTATCCCAGGGGTTAAATGTCATCACTGTGCAAAGATGCCTCCTTATACGCTTCTGCGTGCCATCTTCACAGCAATTCTGGAAGATGGGTTTCTCAGCCACCCTCTTATAGATGTGGAGGGAAGGGCAAATATAGCATTCATCGAAGGCTTCCTGCACACCAGGCCACGTGCTGAGCCTGAAAGAAAAGCCGAGGAAATCCTATAGCCTCCCCTTAGAACATATGTGTCTTCAAAAGCCGAGGACTGGTTAATAGCTCCTACAGGTAAAACTGTAAAGGGGCAGTGCCCCCAGGCAGCCAAAAAGCCTGCCGCTCATCATCTTGGCTGGGACACTCAGAGAACGGTCACTCAGTCCCCAACCCAAGGAACCGTTGTCAGCTGCAGTTGGATGGCCCCCATACCCCCTTCCAGAGTGGTTCCCCTTCTTGTTGCCCCACAAGCCCCAATCCATCTGATGACTGGTGTGCAGGAGCTGATCCAAGTTGGTTCTTCAGTATATTTTCGCTACCATCTGAGAGCTAAATGCTTTATGGCTGCTATCTCATTCGAGCCCCCACAACAACCCCCAAAATGAGTATTACTGCACCAATCTTGCCAAGGAGGAAACCAAGCCTTAGAGAGAGGGCCACCGCATCTGCTGTGGGGTCTCAGTCTGTGGGAACAGCACCCTCCGTGCCTGGCAGCGGCCCGCACAAGTGCTGAAGGACAGACTCAGGTCCATTCATAGCAAAGGATTCTAGGCCTGAATAATCAACTGCCTATGCCTCAGCACCACCAGGTGCCCACCGGACTGCTCAAAACCCACATGTCCAAAACCAAACCTCTGACCTTGCCCTCTAGTGGCCCTTCACGCACAGCTTCCCCACCACAACGAATAGCAACTCCATCCTTCCAACCCCCTGGGCCAGAAATCTTGGAGCAACCACTGACACACGTCCCCAAGATCTCACCTTCAATCATCCGAAAGCCTTGTCAGCTCTACCTTCAAAATATATTCAGACCCAGCACTCCCAAACTCTGCTCGCACCAACCTGCCATCTCCGCTCCCTGGATCACTTCAATGGCCTCTCACAGGTCGCCCTTCTTCTGCCGTTGGGCCCTACAGTCTACACAGTAACCTGAGTTAGAGTTGACCTTTTAAAGCCAACCTCATCCCTCTGCTCAACACCTTCCAGTGTTATTTCCCACTCAGAGCAAAAGCCAGGGCCTCACAATGGGTTCCAGGACCCACCGCATCTGACCTCTGCCCTCTCCCCGCAACTCTTCCTTCCGCTCCAGCCCCACTGGCCTCAAACACTCTGGATACACTCCTGCCTCAGGGCCTTTGCTTCAACTGTTTTCCTTCCCCCAGATTTCCCCATGGCTCCCTCCTTTAATCATAAATCTCACCTCAATTAGGCCAACTCTGACCAAGCTATTTTTTTCTGTAACCACTCCTCCCTCAATACTCTCAATCTTCTCCTCTTATCCTATTCAACTTGATGTCCAAAGACTTTATTGGTTTCTAATATACCTTATGATTTACTTATTTTTATATTTTCTTCTTTATTGTCTCTCTTGCCCACTAGAATGTCAGCTCCATGCCGGCAGGCAAATCTGTTTTGTTCACTGCTGCATCCCAAGTACCTAGAACTATGGTTGGCACATAGTAGGTGCTTAATGAATATTTCTTGAATGAATGAGACAACTGAGCTGATATATATATCCTCAAGATACCTTTGGCACAGCACATCTTAGGAGATTCTTTTGGTCAATGCTTTTGGAGGGCTGCCATGTGTCAGCTCCTGTGCTAAGTAAGTCTAGGAAAGTGATCAGGGACAGATGTAATCCCTGCTCTGGAGACTCTTTACCCAGAAGAGGATACAAGTATACCTCTGCTATCTCTAGCAACGGGCTGTTGCAGGGGGAAGGGCGGTCATTCAACTTAATGCAAATAGTAATCATTGAGCACACAACATATGGTTGTGTGGCTTAGACAAGTTTTACTTTGCCCTTAAAATACATTTCACAATTGAAAACACCTTTGCATCCATATCTCCTGAGATCCTCACTATCATTACCACCATATCACCCCCACATTCTTCCTTCCATCTTGCTTGCCTGCCTGCCTGCCTGCCTTCTCTCTTTCCTTTCTGCCAGAACACTTCCTTAGTACCTGCTCCTTCCATGACACAGCAAGGTAGGGTGGTAGGCTGCCCATGTGGTTCCAGAATCCCAGGAGATTTAGAACCACACCCATGACAATTTCAACAAGACCAAGCTGTTAGATAAGGAACAGGACAAGCTATAGCCCCCCAGAGCAGGTAGGCTTGATCAAAGATACAGCGAGTTCTCATGGAGAAAGTAGATCTGAGCCAGATCTTTTAAAAAAGGATTTTCAGATATTCCAACACCGAAGGGAGGAAGGAAAAGGATGCCCAGTGAAAGGCACAGCTTGAACAAAGTCTTGGAGAAAAGAATGAGCCTGGCATAAAGGGCATGAATCTGGTTGCACCAGCAAGGTCATTTGAGGAGTGGTGGGATTCAAGAAGCACCTCACCCAAATGATGAATGGGCAGGTCAGCAGGTCAACTGTGCAGCTGGATTTTGTAGCACGGATGGTATGTAGCTGGACAAAGCACCAACTCTGCATTCATGCAGACCTGGGTTCAAATCCTGCCACGCCCCTTGGAAAAGTCACTTCTCCGTCTTGGATTTCTTACCTCTAAAATAAGATAATTCCCAGGTCATGCAGAATTTGAAGATTAAGTGAGATGATATATATGAAAACCTCTGGCTTAGCACTTTGTAGATGCTTTTTAAAAATGTTTATTGAATCTGAGAAAATTAAGGCAGTGGGTGTGAACCACTCATTCAAGAAGTTTAGTCATGAAAAGAGGGAAACATATTGCACAATGGTCACAGAGTTCAGAGCAGGGTTAAGAGAGCCTTTTTTTTTTTTTTAAGCTGAGGAAGACCTGTGGGTGTTTGAAAGCTGAGAGGGTGGGTGCTGCCAAAAGACAGGCTGGCTGGTGATGAAAATGCTCTAAAACTGATTGTGGAGATGGTTGTACAACTCTGCGACTAGACTAAAACCACTGGATTGTCACTTTCAGTGGGTGAACTGTATGGCATGTGAATGACATCTCAATAGACCTTTAAAAAAAAAAGAAGGCAGGATAGATAGAACCGCGAGCTCCTTTGGGAGTCAGGAAGGGGGGTGCTCAGCAGGGGCCAGACTTAGAGAACAGAGGGGATGCAGGGTTCCTCCAAAACCCAGTGGCAGGCTGGAGGACTTACTCATCACTTGCACGGGCGTTAATGAGTGCCTACTAAGTGCCAAGTGCTGTGGTGGGGGCTGGGAGACTCAGCTGCCCTCGAGTTGCTCACAACACTTGGGCGAGTCCAACATGAGCAGAGCTATGGAAGGGCACACGGAGCATGTTGGGAGCAGGAAGAACAGGCGGAAGCAGAGATGGGGTGGTCGCCCTGCTACCATCACAGTCTTCACCAACCAGAATGGGCTTGATTTCTCAATCACAGATAGACTCGCAGGCGAGCTCAGAGCTGCAGACAGACAGATGCTTGGGCTGTGACTGGGGAGCAGGGATCAGCAAGGTGGGGAGATCCACAGCCTAACTAGGAGAGTTGTTAGAAGTGCCCCATTGTGGAAGAGGTCAGAGAGTCCTGAAGCTATCATCTCCAACCCCCAAGTCACTTCCATTAGACCTCGATGGGGGGCGGGGGGGCGCTGAGAACATCAGGAGTCTTCACGGTGTTGTACACTGTTCTAACCTGCACGTGGTTTCTTTACTTCCTTGAGTGAATGCCTCCCACCCCCAAAACCACTGTAGGGCCTGCTCATGTGGTAAAGTGATACCACTGATGATAGGTGCAGAGAGAGGGACCTGGTAGGTTTGGGGACAGGGCAAGGAGCCAGTTTGGGCCACAGAGAAGCCACCAAATGGACAAACCACAGTTGGAAGAGCACTGAGAGTCAGATATATCTCTTGAATCAATAGTAAGGGTCTTCGGGACACACCCCGGACCCACCTGTAATGTCAGGTATTCAACATGACCCCAAGCACCAGGACGTCCTCTTGACCGCCACCCAGAATGAATCACAGCCTTTCTCTTCATCCCCACAGAGCCACACCCCTGCTGGCCCTCTCCCTACACCGCCCTGCTCCCCAGTACATCAGGCAAACTGAGGCAGTGTGCTGGAGAGACGGTCCTAAAAGGGGTCGTGGATTCTAGACCCCCAGGCTCTGCCCTCAACTTGCTGTGGAGCACCTGCTCTGGGCTCAGTCTCCTCACCTGTGTAAGAGGTAGAATGTGTGACGCTTCAGAGCCTGGGCTCCCCACCAGACTCCCGGGTCTTGATTTCCGGCTCTTCACTCACTAGTTTTGTGAACCTGGGACTGTTATGTATCCACTTTGTGTCTCACTTCCTTTATCTGAAGCGGGGATAGTGGTAGCATCCACCTCAAAGTTTAGTGTGAGGATTTAATGGGTTAATCAGCACAAACACTTGGAATGCTGCCTGGCACAGAGGAAGGGCTCAATAAATATTAGGTATTTGTGTTATTATGACCATAAGGGAGGAGTGCTCAGTGGTCTCCAAGGGCCCTTCTAGCTCCAGTATTCAACCTGTACTATCATATTTGGCTACATTTCTAATTATGTGACCATTATTTGAGTAACCCAGGCATCTCAAATCCGAATGCTTGCTTGACCTTGGGCCTCCTTGATTTACCTTTTCCCATGACATCCTGGAGGAAGCCTCGCGCCCCCTTCCACACATTGTGGGGAGTCAGAGCCCTTCCTAGCATCTTTGAGGGCTGGGCATGGGGCGTCCTCTCACACCTTTCCTCGTGAAGCCCTCTGCCTCGTGAAGCCCTCTGCCGTGCAGCTACTTAGATCCACTCCTAAGCCTCACCAGGCCCACGTCTGTGTGGCTGACTTTCCTGAAGATTCAAGGGTACAAGGGGAAATTATGGCACAGAGCAGGAAGTGACTTGACCATGGAGGTGCGACAGTAGGACTCTGGGTAAATAAACCTCTGTACACAAACCCAGTGGAGCACAGCATAGCTGTCAGAAAACCAGAAAGCCCTGCTGCTCCCGGGCTGATCACTAAGGAAATGCAAAGCTAAGCAAATGCTGAGTAAATACAGAGTGAGGTGCAGGGTCCTGTGAATGACATATTTGCAAAAGAAAGGGGGAAAAGCAGGAAGGAAAATATGTTTACATAGAGTTGCCCTATATACATAGAAGATCTCCAGGAAGCCACATGAGAAACTGGCGGTAAGCTTAATGGCCCAGGGGCAGGGGTGGAGGGAGAGCTTTCATTGTGCGTATACACCTCTGTGTGCTTCATTTTTTTTTTTTTTAAGATTTTATTTATTTATTTGAGAGAGAGAACACAAGCAGGGTGAGGGGCAGAGGGAGAAGCAGACCCCCCGCTGAGCAGGAAGGCTGGGGCTCCATCCCAGGACTCCGAGATCATGGCCTGAGCCACCCAGGCACCCCCGTGCACTTAACTTTTTGAAATATGCAAACATATTCCCTACTAACAAAAAACAATTTTTTAAAAATTGAGATGAGACTTCTCCCTGGAGATTTCTTTGCTGGTCCTCACCCACTGGCCCTCTTTGGAGGACCCTACCCCCAGCGCTCTCCTCCCAGCTGCCCCAGACGTGACAGTTTTCTGAACACCTCAGGTCATGCGAAACTTTCACTCTCCTTCACCTCATCTTCACCCACTCAGGCCATTCCTTTCTCACCCAAGGGGCCCATTGCTGTGTGTTCCCCACAAAAGAACCACTTCCCTAACATGAAACATAGCACATTTCTAGAAAGCCGAAAGAGCAGCTACTTCTGCATTAAACGGCCCTTTCGTTTCTTTGCCGGATCTGTTTTGGTGCCAGCCTCCCATCTGGACTGTGAGTTTCTGGAGGGCAGGCACCTGTCTCGTCCACCCTTAACCCCCGAATCACAGGTGCTTGCATGCACACCACGTCAAGTCTCCGGGAAGACAGCTGCTGTGGAATAAGAACAGCTCACCTTTTTTGAGCATTTTACTACGTGCTGGGTACTCCTCTACATGCTTTTCATGCATTAACTCCTTCAATCTTCGCAATGACAGCCTTACTATCATTCCCATTGTATAGACAAGAAAACTGAGACACAGAAGATTGAGGGACTTGCCCGACATCACAGCTAATAGGTGGCAGAGCTGGGATCTGAACCCAGTCTGAGCCCAGAATATATGCTCCCAATTATTCAAATTGTCTCACGTGGCCACAATATAAGCCACACTATCCAGCCCAGCCACTGCACAAATGAGATGGGGAGGGTGGAGCCCAGCCAGAGCTTGGGACTGAGAAGTGGGGGAAGGCCTTATGGAGACTCCCTCCAGAGACTTTTTTTTAAAGATTTTATTTATTTATTTATTTGAGAGAGAGCAAGAGTGAGAGAGCACAAGCGGGGCGGGGAGCAGCAAGAGGCAGAGGGAGAAGCAGGCTCCTGGCTGAGCAGGGAGCCCCATGAGGGGCTTGATCCCAGGACCCTGGGATCATGACCTGAGCCGAAGGCAGATGTTTAATCGCCTGCGCCACCCACACACCCCCAGAGACTTTTTTTTTAAAGATTTTATTTATTTATTTTAGAGAGAGCATGGGGGGAGGGGCAGAGAGAGGGAGGGAGAGAGAGAATCTCAAGCAGACTCCCCGCCGAGTGTGGAGCCCAACTCAGGGCTCCATCTCACAACCCTGAGATCACGAAATCACGAGTCAGACGCTTAATCGCCTGCGCCACTCAGGCACCCCTCCAGAGACTTCCAAAGGAAAGGGCAGACCGCTCTCAGTCCAGGCCTGCTGGAAGCAGTAAGCTGGACAAGATCACCTTCCAAGATTTTCACCGTCTTCTGGCTCTCACCTACGCCGAGAGCCTTAACAGCAGAAGTCTACGGGTGGCGTCCCTCACTGGGTCCAGCATGGAGCCACTGCCAATGCCAGAGGTTCAAGGTAGGGAGCAGGGCAGCTCCTGAAGAAAGACAAATATTGATCTGACCCCAAATCCCTGCTTAGCCGTCAGAGGCCCCCGGTGAGGCTATCGGGAAGCAGGCAAAGGGCAGAAAAAGGCAGGGCCTTTCCAGCTCCCAAAGGGCCAACCCCAAAGGGGCCTGGCCCCCTTCCCCACTGCCCGTGCTCCCAAGTGTGTGCTCACAGAAGTCCTGGCCCAAGCATAGGTGCTCCCACGTCCCCTGAGGGTGCAACAAGCCTCAGCTGTGCAGGTACAAGGTACCAGTGAGTCCACGGGCCAGCAAATCCACCCATCTATCCGTTCTTCACCTCACAAACTTTCACTGAGCTCACGAAGCCGCAAGCCCCACGCCGGGCACCAGAGACACAGGCCCACTTAGCAGTTACCCTTCTGGTGGACAAAAGCAGCACCTGAATGAGGAAGCACAATAATTAAATAATCCGTGAGCCCAGTTGATGGAAGAGTCAGCAAAGGATTCTTAAAAGAGGCAACATTTGTACGGAACCTTAAAAGAAAAGTGAATGAGGGCAGGGGGGCAGGGGCGGGCATGAGCTTTCCAGGCCTCGGCCAGAGCCCACCTCTCCCCGGACAGAATATGTTTCCTGTTGTGGGAGACTGTGGGTCATCTGGGCTGACTGGCATATGAAGTCCAAGAAGTACAGCCACAGATGAGGGATGGAGAGAGGAGGGAGACAGAAGGCTGGGCACCACACAGGCCCCTGCAGGGCCCCAGGCTCACGCTGCAAGGGCCAGAGAAGCACGGAGGCATAGTAAGCAAGAGAGTGACGTGGTCTTCTTTCTGGCTTAGAAAGACCATGCTGGCAGGGCGAAGAAGGATCTGAAGGAGAGAACTCTGGGCCTTGTCGGTCAACGTCATGGTCTGCAAGCCCCTCCTGCCCTTTGTACCAAACAAGACTCTGTCTACATGTTTTACATGTTAAGGGAAGGGAAAGGGTGATGACCTCCTGCATGGCTGGTCCAGACACTGCCCTAGGCCCCAAAGATGTGCAATGCTGGATCCAGCTAGCCCCCACTAGTATCAGCTGTAACCCCAGCAGGGGCACAGAGGAGAGTAAGAGAGAGCCTTTCATGGGGGAGGCGGGGCCCGAAAATAAGGTTAGAGATTTAAAATGGCAGCAAACTTTTATGGAGTGCTTAGCGTATGCTAGTCACCGTCTCGAGGCTTCATACATATTAATCCTATGAAGTAAGTTCTATTCACTGTCCCCATGTTGCAAAACAAAGCAAGTAGAGCAAAGAAAGTTCCCACGCTGTCTCCCATGCAGATTCAAACCCAGAGTCTGGCTCTTTTTGGTTATTCAATAAACGCTTACTGAATATCTACTATGTGCCAGGCACTGTCTAAACACTTATTACACAGTAGTGGGTAAGTAGTCAATTCACAAATGGGCCATGTAGTCAACAACTAGGCTGCACTACCTCCCCGAGGTTGCACTTATCTAGAACGGTCATTCTCCAACTTGGCTATAAATACGAATCACTTGAGGATCATCTAAAAATCCTGATGCTCAGGCCACAAACTACGCCAAATAAATCAGCATCTCTGAGGCTGAAAACAAGTCAAGAGTAGTTTTTAAAGCTCTCCAAAGGGCAGTTTGAGAACCAGTGATGTGGACCAAACCCTTTATAACCCAGGGAGGAGAACGGCCCAAGGTCACACAGCAAGGCAGCAGCTAACCTGTCTTCCAGGGCCCAGGGCAGGCCTCCGTCTTCCAGGGCCCAGGGCAGGCCTCCATCTGCCGGGGCCCCAGCCCCCACCCTGCATGTTGCCGTGGGAACTGAGCTGACCCACTGCTACTCCCACACGGACCTTGGAGTTCTTGGCTCAAGGCTGGCTCAGAGGAAGGAATCCAGGACAGGCTGACAGAGCCCAGAGCCCCCTCACCCCAATATGCTCTCCTACAAGCAGCCCCTTAGGCTGGATACCTTAGGGTAGAGCCCAGCCTGGAAATTCTCTAGACCAGGATGCCAGCCTGGATTTCAAGGGCCCTCAGGGAGACTGGGGGAGGTAGGGGTGGGGGTGGGGAGATGATGAGTGGGACTTGGGGCAGGGACATCAAGGAGAGACATGCTATAGTCACAGGGGAGAGCTGGGGGTGGGGATGGATGATGACTGCCCTGACCCCACCCTGTGGGGCCCCAGGACTCCCCACTCCCTCCGCTCCCCACCCTCCTAATGACGCACTGACCCGTGCCCTCCACCTCACTGCCCTCACCCTTGATGGGGAGGCAACAACAGAAATGCCGGCAGCCTGAAGGCTATCAGATGCTCTTTCATTCTGGGGTCTGCCTGGGCTTCTTCATAGGTCCATCCAGGGCCCCACAGGGTCCTGTGTCCAGGCTGCCCTGTCTGGGGCAGGAGGATGGAGCCTCTCACTGGGAAGAGGGTCGGGGACAGAGTCTGTCCTTCATGGGGCTGCAGGACTGGTAATAATACCCTGAGACTCCTTCTTGAAGTCCATTATCAACACAGTGCAGTGAAAGGCCATGGCTAGAAGCATGGACAGGTACTGGTCCTCGCTCCCCCTTTCTCTGCCTTGAGCAAACTGGCTTCTCAGAGCCTCAATTTCTTCATCCATAAAACAGAATAGTTGCCACCTGGCAAGTACTTGTGATAATTAAGTGATTAAGTCTGCACACTTCTGAGTGTATAGCAAGCAAGCAATACAAGGTAGCCTTTTATCATAAAAAAATAAAAGCCGATTTGTACACCTGTGTTCACAGCAGCATTAGTCACAACAGTTAAAACGTGGGAGCACCCCCAATGTCCGTGATGGATGAATGGAGGAGCAAAATGTGGTCTACACACAACGGAATATTACTCGGCCTTCCAAAGGAAGGAAATCCTAACCTACACCGCAACATGGATGAACTTTGCGGACATTATGCTAAGTGGAATAAGCCAGGCACAAAAAGACAAATTGTACTGTGTGACTCCCCTCATATGAGGTACTTGGAGTAATCAACATCATAGAGACAGAAAGTAGAACATACTCACCAGGGACCGAGAGGAAAACAGAATGGGGAATTAGTATTTACAGGGAGGGAGTTTGAGTTTTATAAGATGAAAAGATTTCTGGGGATGGATGGTGGTGATGGTTGCACAGGATCAAGAATGTATTTGAGGGCACCTGGGTGGCTCAGTTGGTTAAGCGACTGCCTTCGGCTCAGGTCATGATCCCAGGGTCCTGGGATCGAGCCCCGCATCTGGCTCCCTGCTCAGTGGGGAGCCTGCTTCTCCCTCTCCCACTCCCCCTGCTTGTGTTCCCTCTGGGTCTTTCTCTGTCAAATAAATAAATAAAATCTTAAAAAAAAAAAAAGAAGAATGTATTTGATACAGCTGAGCTTTACACTCAGCTGTGACATTTTATGTTATGCATACTTTACCACAATAAAGCAAAACATGGGGGAAAAACATTCAAAGTCAAACTTGGTCATACAGCTGAGGACAGGCCTGAGGGAGGCTACTCCCAGGGAAGAGCAGACACGTGGCCCTCTCTTTGGGCCTCCCCTTCTGAGATAAGATACAGCAGGACAGATGCACAATGAATGAGCCCAGGATTTACACCACTAATAAACAGGAAGTAATAGATGGGTTTAAATATTTACACAGCATGCAGGCTTCTGGGTGGGGACATGATCAGGGAGGGCAGAGAGGAAGGGATAGGAGCCAGAAGGACAATGGAAGGCTCGGTAAAAAATGGGGGTTGAAGTTGCCCACCGGTGTTTCAAGCACACCCAGGAAAAGAGGGACAGCGACAGGAGGGGAAACCCCTGTCCAGGCTCAGGGGAGTGTGACAGAAGCCTGGGTCCTGCTGCCCCTTCCCTCCACGGAGAACCTTGTTTACTCTGCGAGGCTGGAAGAGAATGTAATCAAATTATGACTCGTTATTCTAAATTACTGTCTCTAGTGGGGAAGGCAGGCAGGCAGGGCTCCTGGAAGGGGAAACAAGTTGTTTTCCAGGACACTGTTTGCTCACTCTCCAGCTCCCTCTGTCCCCAAGCCCTTTCCCTCCCTTTCTGCCTCCCCACCCCACCCCACCCCCCCAATCCTGGCCACTCCCTCCCTCCTTCCTGGGCTCTGCTCCCTATGCCCCCAGCTCCTGGGCAGACTCAGGGCAAGGGGAACTCAGCCGGTGCCCACAGGAATATCCCGTACCCCAGGACTACCTAACCAGCCAAACAGAATTTTTCCAGCCCCTCCCGCCTCCCAACCAGAGAGAACAAATACAATCTATTTCTAGATGGCAGGTCACTGGATTGACTAGGACTCTGACTCTAACTGGCTACTACTCACTTTAAGCAAGTCATTTGTCCTATCTAGAGCTGGGAGGTCATTCCAGAGAGGGGAACACCCTCTGCTGCCACTTCCTGCCTCCCAGGCCTGGGATGAGACAAGGGGGGACTCCACCATCAGAGACCCTGGGAGCCTAGGAGCCTGAGGTGGATGATACACACAGGCCTTCAAGGGCAAGGGCAGGGGGAGCCAGGGGTCAGAGAATGGCCCCGTGCCCTTCCCCCGCCCCCAGACCCCAGGACCAAGCTGGCCTGGAAGGCATGAGTTCCATGCTCCCCACCCCCACCCCAGGGAGAATCCCATCTATCTCCCTCCTCTGCTCAGGGCAAAAGAGAGGAGGGGAGCAGGACACAGGTCCCACTGAAAGGTCAGATGGGCTAGAAAGGGAAAAGGAAAGAAAGCAGTCTCCCTTTCCCTCTGCTCGGTGCCTTCCAGCCACCCAGAGGAGTGAGCAGAGTTTGGCTCCACTTCCTCCCCTGGGTTCTCACGTTCCAAGGCTGGCAGCTGTATGGTGATAAATACAACCAAAAATCTTCTCAGGGGTCAAAAGGAAACTGTGAGCAAAGGGGAAAAGTGGCATTTTTTCCAAACATCAAGTCATATTTTTTGAAGATTTTATTTATTTGTCAGAGAGAGCGAGCCAGCACAAGCAGGGGGAGCGGCAGGCAGAGGGAGGAGCAGGCTCCCTGCCCGATGTGGGGCTCCATCCCAGGACCCTGGGATCATGACCTGAGCCAAAGGCAGATGCTTAACCCGACTGAGCCATCCAGGCGTCCCCCAAACATCAAGTTATGAGAGATCTCCCTCTTTCATTCTCATTCTCTTCATCTCACACACACACACACACACACACACACACACCAGCCATGCACAGAGAACATACCACGTGGTTATGAGTATCCGTGTCACAGATAAAATCTAGTTTATATTCTTTTATTATTAATACCCTTAACTTTAATAAATTCACCCTGAAACTGTCAGATCCAAAGCTCACCCAGAAGTTGCCACAAGCCAGGAAGGACAATACTGAGGGAGGGTTGTGACCCTGGGCCCCAGAGTCTTCTCATCTCCCGCACCACCCTCCCACCTCACCCAAAGACAGCCTTCCCGGAAAGGCTTCTGCAGGAACAGCAGGGCCAGAGTGCAGGAAAAGAGGAGAAAGCTTGCTCCACTGGCTCCCAGTCTCTCCCCTCTGCCCATCCTAGCCCCGGCGACAGAAAAGCAATGGAAGGACATTAGCTCTCGAGTGATGGAACCACAAAGTTAGAGATGAGCTCAGAGACTTTCTACCTGACCTCATTCTTCAGAGGAGGTCACTGGAGTCGACAGTGGTCCAGGGACACGCCCCAGGTCACACAGCCGGTGAGGGGCAGACCTATCACGGAGACTCAGGTCTCCTGACTCTAATTCTCAGCGGTGACCCCCAGGGGTTCTCCAGCCGCTTCCTTCTTCCCCTCCCACCACCAGGGTCTTCATCAGCTCGGCCTGCTGCTGGGTGGGTTCACACACAGACATTCCTTTCTCACAGTTCTGGGGGCTGGGAAGCCCAACATCAAGGTGCCAAAAGATTTGGCTCTTGGTGAGGGTCTGCTTCTTGACTTGCAGATGGCTTCATTCTCACCAGGTCTTCCCAAGACAGAGGGAGGAAGCTCTGGTGCCTCTTCCTCTTCTTATAAGGGCACTAACGTGAACACTGGGGCTCCACATTCCTGACTCATCTAAACCTAATCACCTCCCAAAGGCCCCTACCTCCTAATACCATCATACTGGGGGGTTAGCACTCCAACATATAAATTGGGAGGGAAAAGGTGGAATACAAAAATTCAGTCCCGGACAACCACTCTGTGACTTTTGTCCCCTGCCAGGCCTTTCCAGGACTCTGAGGAAAACCATTCCAAATAGTAGAGCTCCCCAGGGGCCCCTGCCAGCTGGTCCCTCAGGCAGCCCCCCTCTCATCTCGATGCCCATCCCCAGCCTGGGACCCTAGTGACCTCCTGGCCCTTGGATAATGCCCACAGTAAACCAGAGAAAGCCAGAGATTAGGGGAGGACATGGAAATCACCTCTGGATTCAGAGCAGGCCTTTTAGGCAGAGTTCCGGCCACAGCTGGAACCTGGCCCACCCTCAGCCCATGCCACCTGCTAACACCCCAGACATCATTTTTTTATGAGAGGAGAAACTGAGCCTCAGCAAGGTGAAAGGACTGGTCCGGGCTGACCCAGTTGGTCAGCCGCAGTTCTAGAGCCCCCAGCTCTTCCATTCTGGGGTAGATGCCATGAGGCCCTGTTCAGACCCCATTTCAAGATAAAGGACCTATTTTTCCAGCTGCTTAGAGGGCAGCAGGCCGAAAGCCCTGAGCTGCCAACTCCTGTGGAGAATGTCTAGCGGAAAGGGACCTACATCCAATGGCTCATCATCATTCGAATACAAAGACCTGGCCGTCTTGGGGTGCCTGGGTGGCTCAATCAGTTGAGTGTCTGACTTCGGCTTGGGTCATGATCTCAGGGTCCTGGGATGGGGACCCCACATCGGGCTCTGTGCTCAGCGGGGAGTCTGCTCCCCCTCTCCCTCTCATCCTCTCTCTCTAATAAATACAATCTTAAAAAAAAAAAAAAAAAAAAGACCTGGCCCTCTTGTCCCTACGTGAGACAATCCTGAAGGGTCATCCCAGCTTCAGAGCTCCCTGTAGGAGGCTGGGACATTTCACTGAGACCTCATTGCAGCTTGCCCCCTCCCTCTGTCTGATCCTCCTTCCTTCCCTCCCTTTAGCAAACATGGGTCCTAAGAGCACTCCCTAAAAAACCCATTGCGTGCTAACCTCTGCCTCAGAGTCCACTTCTAAGAAGCCCAATCTGCAACATACTCTGAAGTCAGGGTGCTTTCCATTGTTCTGAGAGACCCTGCACCTTACTTAGGAAAATAACCTTACCCAAAGAAAGACAAAAAATAAACAGCTCCATGGGAACATGAAAGATGGCTCCTGACCCTGGCAGAAGTCAGAAGGAAAAGCAAATCCACCAGCTGACAGTCACGGTATTACATGAAGGCTCTAGACACTTGTAAAGACCTGCTATGGGCTCAGCTGGCCGGGGGAGCACAGTGTGGAATGCGAGCATTTTGGCAGCATGATGACCATGGGGGTAAGTGTGAAGTTAGTCAGCAATTAGCCCACCAGACATGAGATACCACATTCTCCCTCAATCTTGGGCACATTGACAGATGTAGGGTGTTGAGATGGGGGGCACCAAAAGCCCAGTTATATCCTCTACAGATCACAGAACATCTGGGGCACTGAGCCCCACTGAAGGATCCACATTTTTAAGGAAGATACTGACCAGCCTCAGCCGCACACCAGGGTCTGGAACTTATGAGAGAAAAACAGAATTTAAGGGTGATAGGACCAAAACTGACTTGGATGCCAGTGTTGTCTTCTAAAAATGTAAATACTATAGTGTAGAAAAGAGAGGGCATAGGGAGACCCGGCAGGTATAAGTCACAGATGGGTGGATGTGGGCTGTCCAAAAATGGAGCCGGTCACCTTACCTAGCAGTGTGTTCCCCATGGGCTGGAAATGCCCTCTTCAAGCACCTCAGGGATTATGGTCACGGCACAGGCTAGTTGCCTAAGATCCATCCCACCCTTCTTCCTCAGCGTGTAAGAACACCTCTGATTTTGAGCTGTGCGTGTGGCTGCCCAAAATTAAGGCATCTCTCAGAAGCTCTCACCGCTGAGTATAGCTATAGAACTAAGTTCTGGCAATACAAGGGATATAAGCTGAAGTGCGTGCAACTTCCAGGAGGCATCTTTAAAGGATAGCAAGTCGGGCCGTTCTTCATTCATTTCTCCTTTCTGCTCCCTAGACTGTATGGGCAGAGTGGCTGGCGCTCAAGCAGTCTTCTAGAACTTACGAGATGGCAGAGCAACAAGCTAGACAAAGCCTGGGTCTCTCTCTCCAGAGTCCTTTGCATCTTATTTAAGTCACTGCTCTTGGGGGTTTTCCTCATGCATAGCTCACCCGAATCCTAACTAACACAGTTACTGTGACAAATGGGTGACCATTGACTAATTTTTCTGTCCAGCATTTTCCCTTAATCTTGAAACAGTACTCCCCCTTCTTTGGGGAAACATATCCTCTTTTGCCTTTTCTGCAGCTTCTCCATAGCATTCCCCTGGGGCCTGCCAATCTTAGGATCTCCACCCTGTCCCAAGCCTAGGAACCACCAGCAGCCTTACAGAGAGAAGGAGTGAATAATGGCACAATGCAGAGAGAAATAGAGACATGAGAGAAGGGGAGGATGGGCCCCATGTTTCTGAGTTTCTGGCTCCAGTTGCCCTGAGGCCCCACGGAACCCTGCCTGTCCTGGGTTGGTTATAAGAAGTAGCAAATGGGGGCGCTTGGGTGGCTCAATTGATTAAGCAGTTAAGCACCTGCCTTCGGCTCAGGTCATGATCCCGGGGTCCTGGGATCGAGCCCCACATCGGGCTCCCTGCTCAGTGGGGAGCCTGCTTCTCCCCTTCCCTCTGCCACTCCCCCTGCTTGTGCTTGCTCTCTCCCTCTTTCTCTCTCTGTATCAAATAAATAAAATCTTAAAAAAAAAAAAAGGTAGCAAATGTCCTCCTGTAAGTTTGATGACTCACTTACAGCCCAGAGAGTCCTGGCTCGTGTGGAATAGCGTGGAATCAAGTCACCAGAGGTAGGAGCAGCCTAGCACTGGAGGGGCGGGTAGGCAAGAGAGAATACCCAGAAAGCTCAGATACAGGAAATCTGGGGAGGAAGGAGGGGAGAAGTGGGCCGGGCCTTGAAAGAAGGGAAGGCACCCCTGAAGAGGAACATAGTGACAGTAAGGGGACTGGGGGGGGGGGCGCCTGGGTGGCTTAGTCGTTAAGCGTCTGCCTTCGGCTCAGGTCATGATCCCAGGGTCCTGGGATCGAGCCCCGCATCGGGCTCCCTGCTCCACGGGAAGCCTGCTTCTCCCTCTCCCACTCCCCCTGCTTGTGTTCCCTCTCTCGCTGTGTCTCTCTCTGTCAAATAAATAAAATCTTTAAAAAAAAGGGGGGGGGACTGGAGGGGTGGGGAATGGGCACAGGGGAGGCTTTGAGAGTCCCTGTGGGAAAAGAGAGGGAAGACGGAGAGGGGGGGCCACCTCGAGGAAGGCCCTTTGTGTGAAGCTGGGACTTTACTTCCCTTGGTCAGCAATTCTCAGATGTTAGTATTCCAGGACTTCTTTAAAAATGCAGATTCAGAAGCCAGTTGCAAGCGACAAGATGCCATCAAGCCGGGAAGAGACCAGGCGTGTTTGGGAAAATTAGACGGGGACAGCCAAGTAGATTGGAAAGGGAGGCACAGGGCAAGGGGCAAGGCAAACGGAGGTACTGGAAAAATGACAGAAATGGAGATGGTGAGGAAATCAGGAGGTAACTTTGAAATGTGCAAAATGTATGAAAACTTTGGCGATTGGATGGGGACAGTAGATGGTGACTCTGTGAGCCACAGGGAGACTGAGAGAAGTGCTGATAGTTATCAGGAAGGCGGCGGTGGCCTCACTTAGACATGGTGCACATTTATGCTCCTTCAGAAGAACCAAATAGAAATCTCTATAGAGAGTTGGAGACAGGCTGGAGCTCAGGCTGGAGCAGGGCAATGGATTTCGGACTTACCAGCGTCAAGGTTGAGAGCCAAAGGGTCAAAATGAGTGAGATCTCTGAATGGCAGCAAAAAGGGGAGGAGGAAGCTGAAGACCAGACACTCTCACTCTGTGTCTTTATGGAATCAGAATTTTAGAACTAGATGGGACTCCTTACTGAGGGGGAAACTTAGGCCCACAGAGCATTACTGACTTAAGGTGGCCAGTGGGTAGAGCAGAGCCTCATTTTCAGGCTGCAGCTCTTCCATTTTACTTTTGTATGTGTCCCTCATGTGCAAGCAGGGGACAACATCTGCCTAGGGTGCCATTTTGTCCCTATTCACAAAAATATGCCAATAGCTCCAAAGTGCTCTAAGAGGTAAAAATCTCCCCCCCTTATGTAAGAATTGGATTCAGGCACCCAGAGAAAGCAATCTGACGAGTTCCTTAACCTGACAGGGATGTGAAGACCCTTTCCAAAGGGGCACCCAGCCCTCTGCACAAAGGTCTAGCCACAGCCAGGATGACTTAATTTGCGAGGACACGGAGTTGAGCGGGTGGCACTGACCCCAACCATTGGCTGAAGCTAGAGTGAGGCTAATGCCAGGTGAGCTCTGGGGGTCCCTACCAGGGTGCACTTGCTTGGAGAGGACTCTGGCCTGTGCCTGGGGAATACACACAAAGGGCATGGCAGCCTCTCTCTCCTTCAGCAGTTTTGTCTGGGGCCTCCCTTCCTCTGGCCTCACTTTCCTGAAAGGTTTTGAAGGCCCCTAAAGCCACCTCTCACCAATTTCACTTCTCTTTCATATATCCCCCCTCCCTCCAGCTGTTGTTCTGGCAGCAGCATGCCCTAGTGATCCAGCATAGAAACGAATCCATTTTGCCCTTGTATGGTACGTTGAAGTTATATGATTTTTCTGAACATATTTTATTTTACTAATAAAAAATGCTTTTTAAAAAGGGGGGGAGGGGGCGCCTGGGTGGCTCAGTTGGTTAAGTGACTGCCTTCGGCTCAGGTCATGATCCTGGAGTCCCGGGATCGAGTCCCGCATCGGGCTCCCTGCCCGGCAGGGAGTCTGCTTCTCCCTCTGACCCTCCTCCCTCTCATGCTCTCTGTCTCTCATTCTCTCTGTCTCAAATAAATAAATAAAATCTTTAAAAATAAATAAATAAAAATAAAAAGGGGGGGAGGAAGCAAATAGATCCCAGGGCAATCATCCAGTTCACATGTTTTTTTGTCAGACAAGAGCTTCTACCCCTGAGAGTCTCCCCTGGTGCATGTAATCATTTGTTTGCAAAAGGCACACAGTAGCTGTTCAGTGGATACTTGCTGGCCCAATGAATCCATGAACAAATGAGGGGATAAGATGAATAACTTGGACAGAATAAAAGTCCCAGCAAGGAAGAGGAGCAACTCTTGAAAAACCGATGGAAAACCCTGAATTGCCCAGGACTCTAGACATAGCCTAGTTGTTTCCAGGCCCATTGAGTCAAACAGGGCATGCCTGTAGAGAGGCCACCACCAAGCAAGGGGTTCTTTGCCCAAGGTCTCCTCACCCGCCCCCATTCATACCTGTTTGGAGGCAGCAGCCCTGCCAGACCAGCAAGAAACTGCCCTTTTTTAAAGGTCACCGGAAACACAGGTGAGCAGCCAGGCGAGCCCAAAGCAAGCAGTCCCTGGCTGTCCCCCGCAACCTCTCACGCTCTCCGTTGAGGTGTTGTCCCTTCCCTCAACTGCACAAAGCCAGTTGGGGAGGAGGGGCAGCTGCTGCAGATGAAACCAGACCCTTCTTGGGAGGCTCACAGCCTGGGCTCCTGGCCTGGGCAGGGCAGGCCACGTGTTGTTATGGTTGAGTCAACTAGCTGGGAATCAGCAGGGGTTTGTAAGGAAACCACATTAATTAGGAGAAAGCAAACATGACAGTCATTCACTCTGTCAGCCTTTTCCCCTGGCTTCTCTTGCAGCCCCCTCCCACCCTGGTCTCTAGCAGATCAGCTGCCTCCACCTTCCCGCGCCTTTTCACTGCCTCTGTCATTCACAGGGAACATCTGTGTGGCTCTTGGCTCTGACCCATTCTTCCTGGGCGAGGTAGGAGGAAGGCTGGAAGAGCGTCTTCATCCACAGCTCAGACCAGAACTTCCTCAGCCCCGAAGCCATAGACAGGCTGATCCACCCATGGCTTCCCAGTTTCTTGTCTTTGCTCTGGCCCCAGCTGGCTGGCCTGGTGGCTGGGAGCAAGTCTCTAGACCAGACTGTTTCTGCTGCTAGTTTAAGTTTCTCTTGGCAAAATGAGCATTTCTGGTCTCATCCCTTGTGAATGTTTCCCCAAACATCTTCATTAGGAGTTTATTGGGGATGTGAGCTATCTCCAGAGTTAAGATATAGGATCCAGGACAAGTAATGGACAAAAGAAGGAAGATTTCCCTGGCAGATGGGGTGGAAGCAAGGGGGCTGGGCTCCTCAGAAGAAGGGATGGATAGGAAATTTTGTCAAGCTAAGGAGTGGCTGGTTCAGCAGCCTCCCTTCTCTCATCTCCATGTATCCCAGGGTCACTGCTGCTCTTCAGGGTCCAGAACTGCTAATGTAGATGCACACAGCTCGCCCCAGGCACCAGAGTGACTCTGCCAACAGCCCCAGAGACTCTGGCTCTTGAAAAGACCCTTCCTTTGCACAGCAGCTATCATTCTGCAGCCCCCAGAGAAGGGCCCTCACTCCCTCTTATTCCACAGCACGGTTTTACTTTAAAAAAAAAAAAAAATCCAGGGGCGCCTGGGTGGCTCAGTCTTTAAGCGTCTGCCTTCGGCACAGGTCATGATCCCAGGGTCCTGGGATCGAGCCCCGCATCGGGCTCCCTGCTCAGTGGGGAGTCTGCTTCTCCCTCTTTTACTCCCCCTGCTTGTGTTCCCTCTCTCGCTGTGTCTCTCTCTGTCAAATAAATGAATAAAATCTTTAAAAAATTAAAAATTGAAATTAAAATTAAAAAAAAAAAATCCATGGGCGCCTGGGTGGCTCAGTCAGTTAAGCATCCAACCCCTAGTTTTGGCTCAGGTCATGATCTCAGGGTCATGGGATCAAGCCTTGAGTCTGGCTCCATGCTCAGTGCAGAGTCTGCTTGAGATTCTCTCGCTCACTCCCTCTCCCTTCTCCCCCACCCCTCCTTGAGCTCTCTCTCTCTCTCTCTCTCTCAAATAAATAAATAAAATCTTTTTAAAAAATTCCATAACACACCCAACTGGGAACGGGGTATGTAAGACTCACTGATGAAATAGAAAATACTATTTTTGGAATAGGGAGATAGGTCTTAGAAAATATGTTTGAAGTAAAAGCAACTTAAATTCCTAGCAACTGGGGATATGACACTTCCAGACAATGAAATAGTATACAGCCATTTAAAATAATGCTAAGGGACAGAAAAAGAGACCAAATAGAAACTCCAGAAACAGATCTAAACCAGATAAAATGCAATGAGGGAATATGTGATGTTTTTAATAAATGGTGCCAGGTCAGTTAAATATTCCTAAAAAAAAAAAATGAACCTTAATCCCAATCTCAGATCATATAATAAAACAATTCTAGGTGAGTTTTGATCTAATTAAAAGGTAAAACAATACAGTTTTTGGAAAAAAAATAGAACATCTTCATGATTTTGAAAAGGAAAAAATTTAAATAAGAAACCAAAGGGGCACCTGCTGGCTCAGTTGTTAGTGTGTGACTCTTGATCTCTGCGTCATGAGTTCGAGCCCCAAGTTAGGCATGGAGCCTATTTAAAATACCAAAAATGCCAACCACAAAAGAAAAAACTGATAAATTACACTATATTAAACAATTTAAGGGGTGCCTGGGTGGCTCAGCTGGTTAAGCGTCTGCCGTCAGCTCAGGTCATGATCCCAGGGTCCTGGGATCAAGCCCCACATTGGGCTCCCTGCTCAGCAGGGAGTCTGCTTCTCCCTCTGCCCCTCCCCACTGCTCATGCTCTCACTCACTCTCTCTCTCAAATAAATTAATAAAATCTTTTAAAAAATTTAAAATACTGCTCATCAAAACAATATATTACAGAAGGCAACTCAGCAAGGAAGATGACATTTGCTGTACTTATATCCAACAAAGGACAAGTATCCAGAATATATAAAGAACTTCTACAATCAATAAGAAAAATACAGGCAGGGGTGCCTGGGTGGCTCAGTCGGTTAAGCATCTGCCTTCGGCTCAGGTCATGATCTCAGGGTTGTGGGATCAAGTTCTGCATTGGGCTTCTTGCTCAGCAGGGAGTCTGCTCCTCCCTCCTCCTGCTGTTCCTCCTGCTTTACACCCTCTCCCCCCCCCCATTACAAAAAAATAAATAAAATCTTGAAAAAAAATCACTTCATTGAAAAAAAAATAAAGGGAACCCAATATAAAATGGGCCAAAGACTTGAACAGACATTTTACAAAAGAAAGTATCTAAAGGACATAAACATATGACAAATGATTCATCTTCATTAGGCATCAGAGAAATGTAAATTAAATACACAATGAAGTCCTATGACATACTCACCAGGATGGCCAAGATGAAAAGCACAAAAAATATCAAATATTGATAAAGCTGTGGAGCAACAAGAACTCTTATACACAACTGGTACCAAATAAACTGTTTGGCAGTATCTACTATCTAGTATCTAAGTACATATATACCCTATGATCCAACAGTTCCACTGCTAGATATATTCCTGAGGGATGTCTGTTCTTGTGTTCACCAAAAATCATACAGAAGAGTGTTCATCGCAGCACAATTTATAGTAGTCCCAACTGGAAAGTATCCAAATCCTATTAACAAGAGAAAGGATAAATTGTAGTATAACCACACTGGAACATTATATAGCAATGAGAATGCATAAATAACAAGTACACATAACAATATGGGTGAATCCCACTCATGTTGTTGATGAGTAGATGAAAGCAGACACAAAAGAGCACATGCTATGTAGATTCTATTTATACAAAGTTCAAATGCAGGAAAAAGTAAATTATGATGCCAAAAATTAGGATAATGATTACCCTTGAAGAGGGGATAATGTCTGGAAGGGGACACCACGGGGTCTTCTGAATTGCTATTAATGTTCTACTTGGTGGTGTGGATAGTGTATTCCCTTTGTGAAAATTCATCAAGCTGCACACTGATAATTTGTGTACTTTCTTATACAGGTTATTCTTTGTCTAAAAAAAATTTTTTTTTATTTTTTTTAAGGTTTTTATTTGACAGAGAGATAGAGAGAGAGCACAGGTAGGCTGAGCGGCAGGCAAAAGGAGAGGGAGAAGTGGGCTCTCTGCTGAGCAGGGAGCCCGACACGGGGCTCGATCCCAGGACCCTGGGATCGTGACCTGAGCTGAAGGCAGCTGCTTAACTGACTGAGCCACCCAGGTGCCCCTAAAAAAAATTTTTTTTAAGCTAGTCTCCTGAGCAAAATCTGGTCTCAAAGAATTTTTTTTCATGTAGGGACTAATAATAAATAGGTTCAGAAAAATAAGATATTGCAAAGTATTATTTCAGTATTATTTCATTTTGCTAAATGTAAATAATGTTTAACTCTGGATTATGGATGATATATATTTACTTTTTACTTTACTGTTTTATTTTTTCTACAGTAATCACATTACTTGTCATTGTATAAAATATAAGTTGTTTCTTAAAATAAAATTTGATTATAATAAGTCAGGATAAGATAATGAAGAGAGGGTTGGCACTCAAATACTTTAGCTCATTGTGTCCAAAATAAGCTCTGGGTGGAAGCTCTCTTACTGCCCTGGTTGCTACTGGATCATCAGAAGCTGGGGACTTGTAAAGAAACAGGGGATATGGTATAAGCAGGAAGGGCTCAAGGTCATCATACAGAAGGAAAGTGGAAGCTATAGGAAAAGCCAAGGCTTTCCTGATCCTGGCCAGGACATCTTGAAAAATACCCCCCCAAAACCCTCTCCACGACTCCTAATTCATGTGTCTGTCTCATTCACCCATACTGATCTTTCTCTCCAGGATCTGCCTTTGCTGAATGTGATGTTTTATGGTAACCCGATGCCATATTTCTACTGTTTTCCTTGTCTATGGCGATTATCACTCAAGCGCCCCATAGAGCAGCTGTTCTGCATCTCCTTAGTCCACCAGGGTGACAGTCCCAACTGGAAGATGGGCTCCTTCCCTCCCCTTTATCAGGAAACATTTAATACTCTGCCATTTATTTTTATTTTTTTTTTAAGATTTTATTTATTTGCGAGAGAGAGAATGAGAGACAGAGAGCATGAGAGGGAGGAGGGTTAGAGGGAGAAGCAGGCTCTCTGCTGAGCAGGGAGCCCGATGCGGGACTCGATCCTGGGACTCCAGGATCATGACCTGAGCCGAAGGCAGTCGCTTAACCAACTGAGCCACCCAGGCGCCCAATACTCTGCCATTTAATGAGCCTGATTTTTCCATCTATGAGTCAGGGTAGGATAACTAGAAAATCCCCCTTCAGGTTTATTTTGGAGGGTGGAAAAGAATATCCTATTCACCAAGTGGAAGAATTGAGCTGTGTATATTTCTTATGTAGCTCTAGGGGAGCATCCTATATATCCTGCAAATCCAAAAGAGGAAAAACTGGGCAGTTGTGTTTTCTTTATAGCACTACAAGCTTCTCATTATGAAAGTACATCAAACTTATGAAAAGTACCTAGCACGAGAGCCATCTCAGTAATTGCCTTATTAATTAGCTTTTGTTTATTGAGCACTTAGGTCTTATCTAATCTTCACAACCCTATGAGATAGATTCTACTCATTCATTGCACTTATTGTGTTTCAGCACTGCTGAAGATATAAGTCAACAAAAAAACAGTATTTCTGCCTTCATGGAGTTTACAGTCTGGTGAAGAGACACGTATTATACAAATAGAGGTAAAACCCCATTATGCCAAGTACTAAAATGGAGAGTTATCTGGTGCTGAGAGCCAGTAACAGGGAGGTTAAGGAAGACTCTAATGTGGAAGTGAATTTTGAGCTGAGCTCTGAGAAATAAGGAGTTTAGCAGGTGGCCAAAGAGCATGTAGAGGAAATAGCTATGCAAAGGCCCTGGGGCCAAAGGTAAGTGTTAGGTATAGGAGAATGAAAGACAAGTGTGTTTGGGGGGGGTGGGGAGGACACAGATTGGTGGAGAAGTTAGGAATTAATTCTATCCCAGGTCTGCCTGATACCTGACGTTCCAGAACTAGAGTCCTAACAATCTCAAACTCTACTGTACAGGTCTAGTCTTAGCCATAAGAGGCAGAAAATCCACATCTGACCTGAAGAAAAAGCTTTTAAGTAAATAGGGGTGGTGTATGTGATTTTACAAAGGAAGCCTGTGAGGGTACGAAAGCGACCTGACACTTCGAGGACCCGCAGACGGGAGCCAGAACACCTGCCCTAGACCCTCAGAACGAAGCACAGGCTAAACACAAATCTCTAGGCTTACCCCTCCGTGGGACAGACTACGGAAGACGAAGCGCGAGAGTATCCGAGCCAGAAGCCCACAGCCGCACACTTCCTGCTCACCACTGCGGCTGCGCGCGCGCCGTTCCGGAAGCGGAAGTGCACAAGAGGTCACCGTTGGTTTTCAAGATGGCGGCCCTCAATGTGCTGGTGTATCCCTCTGGACGGCTGCTCCGAGGGCTCCTGGCTGGCCCGATCGCGACCAGCTGGGCTCGGCTTCCAGCTCGCGGGTTCAGGGAAGGTTAGTCCTGGGTCCCGGTTATCTCCCAAGGTTGAGGAAAAGATCAGTGGAGTTTGCTTTCTCCAGCCCCCGTGTGCTCCCCTCCCTCCCTTTCCTTCGCGCGGTTCTGAAACCCGGGAGATGCTGGCGCTCCCGGGGTGCTTGAAAGCCCTTTCCAGACCTTGATGCTATTGTCTTGACCTCCCACCGCTCGCGAGTGTTCTTACTGGTGGGGGCGGGGAAGGACGGAAAGAAAGCCCTGCTTAGTTAGCAGGGGCAGGAAGAAACCTGGCCCGGGATTCAGAAAAGTTTTTGGTAAAGGTTAGCGTGTTAGTTTTGCTTTCCGTATTCTCTCAGCCGCCGCCTCCTTTGTTAAAAAAAAAAAATCCCTGGACCATGAGAGAAGGACATGTGGCTATCCTTCTCAGGGCCTCCCTTTCCAGTTTCTCATCTGAAAATGCTGTGCTCTGATGGCGTCTTTTTCTGCCCCGGCCCCTAGTCTCCCAGAGAGGTGGAAGCTAAGGTGGAAAAGCCATCGAACAGCTGAAACAGACAAATGCTGTATGGTGGTTCTCCTTTTCATTAATCTTAAGCCTTGAAAGGCAGCCTGATTATAGCCTTGAACTGGGAGCTTACTGAAGGCCAGATACTGTACTTCAGACTGTCAAAGGATTCTGGAAAAAGAGAAAATTCAGCCCTTTTCCTGAGAAGTTGGGTTCTAAAGAGATGATATGTATACTGTCCAATAAATGCAAGTTAGGTATTTACATGATTAACTACAGGGAGATTTGGTTACCAGAAACAGAAACCCAATTGGAAGTTTTAATGAGGGGAATGTGTCTTGAACGGGCTTTTTTTTTTTTTTTTTTTAAGATTTTATTTATTTGACAGAGAGACAGCGAGAGAGGGAATACAAGCAGGTGGCAGTGGGAGAGGGAGAAGCAGGCTTCCCGCTGAGCGGGGAGCCCGATGCGGGCCTCGATCCCAGGATCCTGGGATCATGACCTGAGCCGAAGGCAGACGCTTAACGACTGAGCCACCCAGGCGCCCCTGAACGGGCTTTTAAAAGGATGGAATCTCATCCTCGCAAAGAGTGAAAAGGTCTGTCAGGACGCAGCCTTCCTTTGTGCACTGCTGGAAGCCAGAATGGATGAATGATGTGCAAAAGAAGTGATGTGGGTTTGTTTGTTTTTAAGATTCTGCCATGGTATTGGCCAGCGTATCCTTTAAAGTTGAGAGGTGCCGAGAGGAAAAGAGTGATCATTGTTGTCAGAGGGAGCAGAAAAGTCCAAAGAGAGGAACCTAAAGAGGAGTCCATTGGATGTGTCTCAGAAAGAAAGCTGTTTTGGCTTTCAAACAGCAGTGGCAGACAGGGCTCCTTGTAGGCCCAGGCACAGCCCAACCAGCTGGACTCGACCTCCATCTGGCAGATTCAGGGGAAGGGAGGGCTGGATCCCAGTTTGGGGAAATCAAAGAGATATTTCATGAAGAAATGAAAATAGGTATATTAGAAGAATTTAGCTATGAAGGGAAGATGGAACATATAGTAGAAAGAACGACAAAATCCAGATACTGCCTGGTTAATATTAGATAAGCTAATCCATTAATAAAGAAAGGTACCAAAGAGATCATGCTGATGATAGGAAGGACATGGTAAGATGTTTCATCTATACCCTGCTGCAAAGTAAGCATATACCCTTAACATTTTTGAGGGTGTCTCCGAAGTGTCAAGCTCTAATAGCTGTAATTTACATATCCATTGTGAAATTCAGAGTTGAAAACAGTTCTTTGCTATGTTCCCAGAGAATGGGGAAGAGGAATAGTTTTTGTTTGTTTGTTTGTTTGTTTGTTTACAAAAGAACATTTGAGATTGGAATTTTTTCAGTTGGAGATTTTGTGAAATGATGGACTGTATGGTCAGATGGGTCTTTGAACTTCTTTCCATAAATACCTGGGTTGGTAACTCTTCTGTTACTTGCTGTCAGACCTAAAAGCTAAATAATTGAATTGATGTGATCTTACATGAAGGCAGTACTGTATTCTTTATTCTGCTTGAGAACCACCTGTCTTCAAAGCCTTTAAATGAAAAAACTTTGTCTTGATATACTACCTTCTATGTGTAAGGTGTAAAATATTAAATATGTAGTTAATTTTGACTGCCCGGTCCCGGCTGGTATATTTGACACCCAAACAATATTGTACACACAGAATTTAAAGTTGTGGGCAGGAAACTGGATGTTTGCTGAAAATATTCAAGAGTATCAAATAGCATTACTTAATTTTAGTCAGAGTTTATGAGCACCCAGCATTCCATGCTCTTGCCTGTAGAGACTCTCAGGCTAAAGCAATGGTTCTCAGTTGGGGGGCAGTTTTGTCCCCCGGGAACATCTGGCAATGTCTAGAAGCATTTTTGGTTGTCACAACTGGTACTCCTGGCATCTGGTGGGTAGAGGCCAGGGATGCTGCTCAACATCTTACAGTGCCCAGGACGTCCCCCCCCCCCCCCGCCCCCAAACAAAGGACCACCTGGCCTGAAACGTCAGTTGTGCTGCTATTGAGAAAGCCTGGTTGAAAGTTTGATAAGAGGGACACACAAAAGCAAGAAGGATAGTGGAAGGAACAAAAGTGAAGGAAGACAAAAATGGAAATTGGGGTTTAGTCTGTGCCTGCTGCAAGCACTGTGCTAGGTTTTCCACATACATGTATTCCGTCTTCTCAACAGTCTTTAAAGGCAGATATTACTGACAAATTACTGAAGAAATCTGGCCCAGAGGAGTTCAGTAGCTGCCCCGGATCACCCAGCTAGTAAGTGGTGGCATTGGAAGTAGAACCAGCACTCCTCCCTCTCCACCACCAAGACTGCCATGGTACGCCATGGGAGAGCTGCCCTGTGGTTCTCCCACCTGAAAGCTTTCATCATTTAACTTGCTGAAGACGGTGTAGTGCTTTCTATGGGAAAGATTGTGTTAGAGCTCATTCCTGCCTTCTCACTCTTGGGAAGGAAATGTATTTAAAACAAAAACACATGTGACTCTGAATTAACAGGGCACATCTATCGGAAACTAGTGCAGAGCGTGTTGAAATGAGTAAAGGCTGAAGGGAATTTTCTTCATCTCTTCCAGTTGGCTGAGGGGCTTTCTGGAGGACCTAGCATTTCAGACAAGGACGCACCTGGCAGGATGGGCAGCCCTGTAGCTAAAAGCTTTGAGAGGGGAGTGTGTGAGTTGGGGACTTCAAAGACTTCAAGGGACATAGTCCAGAGGAACCTGCTAGTGGAAAAAGCCTAGTGCAGAGGGACATTCCCTCAGAGGTCCAGGGGAAAGAACCGGTTAGATGACTGGAGAATCAGAAAACTTGAGTAGTAGAATTAAAGATGAACAGAGGGAAGTGGGGAAGGAGTTTGAGAAAAGTAGTCAACGGCCGGAAGTGCAGCCACATGTCCCAAACACACACTCCACTCTCTGGTCCTCCGCCAAGACTTGTGAGTGGTGCCTTTTAGCCATCAGTGACTCTGTTCTGTCATTCTCTGCTTGGTACTTGGTTTCCATGGATCCTTTCCAAGAAGGACTTGGTTTCTGGGCACTTCCTATAGCAGCGCCCTCCACATCATTCATGAGTCCTGCCTTTCTCCTTCTCGAAACAGTTGGGTCTTGGTACTGCTGCATTTCACTGTGTGTGTGTTTGTGTGGCCCTCGAGGTCCTTCTGCGCTCACTACGATCTCAGCCCAGCACTGTTTGCTCTAGACTGTTACAATTCAGTTATCTTGGACTCCATCCTAAGCGAGTATTTATTGAAGTACTCAAAGGACCTCTTTACGAGGCGTAGACTTTTATTGTACTGAAGTTCCCATACTTGGTTTCGTTCCCTTTTCTCCTCTAGGGTAAAGACTGTCTTCCTATTCTGTTGTAGCCCTCCCAGTGGGTGGGGCCGGGCTGTACTCCCTGGGGGCTCAGCAAATGTGTTGTCTCATGTGGGACGGGTTATTTGATGTGTATGAGAGAAGTGCCAGTCTTAGAAGATTTGGCCCCTAACTCCAGTTTAGAAACTCCAGTTTTGTGTTTTTCCTTAGTTTACATCATAATAGCCATATTTCAGAACACAAGGGTGATTCCACCTTTTTCTAAACAAGTTGTCTGTCAGTACCTAAATGTCTTAGTCCAGTTTTTCATGGTTACCCCCATCTTGAGTGGTGAGGAGGCCAGGGACAAAATGGATCTCAGGTTTGGTTTGGTTTGGTTTTGACCTGTTTTTGTATGCACACTGGAAAGCAAAACTATTTTGATTCCTATCTCCTGTTTTCAGAGGCTTAAAATCTAGGGCCTTCTTGAGGTTCCACCCAGGCCTCCTGCCCCTGCACTGAGACACCGCCCTGATCACTCTCAATCTTGTAAGAGTTCTCAGGTCATTCTTTCTGGTTTGACAAATTGTCTGTAGTAGATAAGCATCTGCCTATTGTCTTACCCCCTGGCATATAGTAAGATGATTCACTGGCTCAGGGTTGCCGTGTGGGGAGCTGGCAAACAGTGGAGGTGGCCATAAGCTTTGATCTCTTTTCCAGGGGCCAATGGAATGACTTCAGGGTTTGGTTCTTTGCCGGGAGTGATGTGTGTTTTGTTAGATTTGTTTACCTCATGGTTAGGACCCAAGTGCCTCCACAGAGAGGGGAACCACATGTTTATCCGCTTTTTGTTTCAGGCCCTCTTCTCCTGCTGGCTCAAGTGGTACCAGGAATGTGTCTCTCCTTTTGTTTCCTCCCCGAATTCTTAGAAACTTCCCCCTCACCTGTTGCCGCCTAGATTTGGTTGCCTTCCATCCCTCTCCCAGGTTGGTTTTTTGCAAATTTTCCGGGGTGCCTGGAAGCCCCGCTGAGCTGGGGCTCTGCCCTGCTTCTGCTCCTGCACGTCTGTAGGTTGACATATTCCAGTGACTGTCCCCCCGCAGCTGTGCAGGCCTCCCAACTGAGCACCAGGCTGAGTCTCACCCACATCCCGTTTAGGCTGGTCTGCGTTCCGAACAAGTAGATCCGTGTGTGGGGTGACGCATTTTCTTTTACAGGGAGAAAACTAGTTTGTCTTTGAATTGATTAGTTAACTACAGTGTTCTGGAGAAAGCCTCAGGGCCTTTCTGGCCATCGTGGCTTCTTTGTGTGTATCTGGAGTTGGAACACTGAGGGGCTCTCAGGTTGGTTGTTTTGGAGTAATGAGGCTTTATGAATGGCCTTGCGCAGAAAACAAATGGGGGACAATTCCAGGCAGTCTGTGTCCAATTAGGTGTTGGTCACAGAGCTCAGTGATCACAGATGCTGCCAAGGGCCTCCGGTTGGGTTAGAGTTGCCTCACTTTTTTCTTAGACATTCATTCTCTTTCTCTCTTTTTACTGTTTATTTTTTATTGCAGAAGCAGTACATGTTTATTTTAAAAACTTCAGAAAATCCAGGCAGGCATAAAGAACAAAGTAAAAATCACGTACTGCCACCACCTAGAGCATTACCATTTAGGTACCAGCATTACCATTTAGGTACACATGTTTGATTGTATGTGTGCTTATGAATATATTTCCAGGAAAAGGTCCATAACTTTCACTAGATTCTTAACATTAAGAATCTTAGGCTCTTTCTTTTTTTAAGATTTGTTTATTTATTTTTAGAGAGAGAGAGCATAGGGGGAGGGGCAGAGGGAGAGAGAGAATCTCAAGCAGATTCCCCGCCGAGCATAGAGCCAGACGCAGGGCTCGATCTCACGACCCCGAGATCATGACCTGAGCCAAAACCAAGAGTCCGACGCTCCACCAACTGAGCCACCCAGGCCCCCCGGAACCTTAGGCTCTTTCTAAGCTGCACTACTTCTTGCCTCGCTGAAGCTGAGTAAAACTACTTGTGGGAGCCCGGCTGCTGTTTCGATATGGTGTTTGTACGTAAGGAGACAGTTTGCAGTCTAGCTCTGCAGACCAAGGTTTTGTGTAGCAGTGATTAGCAGTCAGAAGGGGCCGTGCTGACCGTTTCACGGTCTTGGTGCTAGCTCGCATTGACTGAGCATCTGCTGCGTGCTGGTTCCCACGCTAACCGCAGTGGCTCCTCTCTTTCTAAAGACCCTGGAGAACAAGGGGGAAGGAAGCTCCAAGAACTTGGTTTGATTATATTGGCCAAACGTGCGCCATTGGCTTGGTTCTTCCTTGGAATATTCTTCAAGTTGTCATTCTGTATCCTGGTGAAATAAGCGAGGAAATACATACAGCCTGAGGGATGTGTGCGACTTACCGCCCTGCCCTTGAGTTCTCCTCCGGGCAGAGCGCTGAGGGAGCCCCCCTCCGTTTGCACTTGCAGCGCTCTCCTGAGAACTCAGCCCAGGCGGCGTCTGCAGGCCCCTCTCCCCCACCCCTGCCCCCACCTGCTCCCACGTACATGCGTAGCACAGTGCACCCTGCACGAGCCGCGTGCAGAAGGGCAGAGGATTTAACTCACACAGCTGCCTCTTAGAGCTTTAGCACGGCTCCCCGAGAGCCAGGTTCTGTGGGTGAGCTGCTCTCACTCCTTATCTGCCCTGGGGCCACTGGAGCAGCCTTAGTTCAAGCCTGTATCAGAGACTGCACATTCTTCAGGGTCAGAAGCCATGTTTGTGTGATTCTCGTCATGAAAGGACACACGCAATGGGTACTTTTGAAGGTCTTTTAGATGCTTCCACTCCCACCCAGCCTAACTCTGAGGTCATTATTGCTAGCCACGGGAGGGCAGGATCTTGCCAATTCCCTTGGTTTAGAACCAAGATGAATCTTGGCTTAGAAAGACAAAAACAGTGTAGAGACCCTTAATCCCAGAGAGATGGTATTACTTGGGCATCTAGGCTTGCCCCCACCCAGCCTCGAGGGCATAGAGCCTTGGCACTTGGAGAGGAACCCCGCACGCTTTCTTTCCCAGGTGGGGACCGTGGGAGAGTGCAGACTGAAGGCTCCGATTTTCTGCATGTGTAGAATTTGAGCTGTTATTTGAAACTCCCTGTTCCTTATTAAATGGCTGACCTGATTTTTCCCCTTTATCTCTGTAGTGGTGGAGATCCAAGAAGGGAAGACGACTACAGTAAGTATCATCAAATTGGCCACTTACAACCTCTGTAACTCTTGGAGCTGCCGGGGGGCAGAGAGGGGGGAGGAGGAAGGCCAACCCAAACTGGACTCCTGGCATCAGGAGCAGCTCCCTCTGTCACCATAAATCCCACAGTCTAACGTTTTTCAAGCTGTGTGCTGTCATGTGGTTGAATCAGGAACAGTCATCGCGCCTGGACTGAGGCATCCGTTGTTTGATTAAAGTGGCCTTTTGTATGATAAGGAAGGTCTCAGAGGTCTTTGGTGGGGATAAATCAGTTTTCCAAAGGAGAAACCAAGGCAGTGGTGAGAGTAGAGAGCCCAAGTAAGTTGACCCATGGCCGGGAGCCTGGACCAAACTACTTCTTAAGTGATGCCATTAAAAGGTGACACTCTCTGGGCCCTGGGCTCACTGGCTGGCACCCTGGCTTGTCTGTTGGTTAAAAAGCTAGAATGATTCTTCATCCACCTACTCCCCCCTTTCCCTTGTTGGGCCCATCTCACCTCCCTTCCTCGGGGAGTCATGGGGCCTAGATTATCCTATAATCCCTGAAAGACAACGTTGTTTTCACATGGCCTTCCATGCTTCCAGGAAATCTCAGCCACTCCACGGAGCTCCCAGAAGCCTCCGTAACTTCCATGTCAACCAGGGATTTAACCCTTCTGGCAGCCAGCCAAGCTCGGTCCTCCCCCCAAAGCAGTCTTAACCCCAGGACGAGCCCTTAGGGTTCCCTCTTTGAGTCTTCCCCAGAATACTCCTCAGCCTTTTCACTGCTTAGCCTCAAAACGGTTCTTTTTAGGGGGCCCCCATCCCCTTTGGGCACCTCTTTTGGTTCCCTTATTCAAAGCCAAAACAAGCATTCACCCTAGGAACTCCATGCTGGTGGAGAAAAATATATCTGCCTTTTGAGTATGGAGTGTTTCTCATGTGAGGCGTCAGTCTGCTATTTGCAAAATGAACATGGAGACATCGTGGCACCGTGAGACCCACTGGGGGAGGGAAGGCCATCCGTGCCTCCAGGGAGAGCTATCGCTGCAGCTAACCGGGCATTGTTCACTCTTTGGGGTCTCACTTTCTTCATCTATAACATAAGATCATGAATCCTCCTTCACGAGGTCTTGGGGGTGAAATGAGGTGATACGTTTGAACCGTTATTAGCACAGAGCCAGGCATGCAATGGGGAGTCAATAAATGTTAGCCCTGTCCCCCGCCAGGCCCACCGTAACCCCCTCCCAAGACCCAGCGTGCACCTCCACATTTTCCCTAGTGCACTTCTCCGTTTCTGGCATGGCTGCGGTGGCCTTGGCAGAAAGTCAAGTAGCAGGACCCTGCACAGCCCCCTTTCCCTTTTGCCAGTTTCTCCCCCAGGAGACAGTATTACTTCCCTCCCAAAGCCTCAGACCTGTCCCAACTTCCCTCTCATAATCCCTGGCCTCAATCAGCAAGGCTTTCTAAACTCCCCCTCTTGTAATCAGAGCCGCCTCCCAGATCATTGGCTTCTTGCACTTGGTAATTCCAAGGCTGTGTCACAGGATACAGAGCAATGGCGGAGGTCATTGCACACGTGGCCTCAGCAGGATTTGAAAGGTGGCATCCAAAATGATAAAAGTGAGGAGGGCAGGCAGATATATCTTCCCATGTGTGTTTCTAAAAGCGAGCAAGGAAGCAGGCATGCACATGGTACCTGCTTGGAAGGGCGTAGAGTGGGCTCTCTCAGCCTCGAAGCTGCTGGCCTTTGGGGCTGGCTAGGGCTTTGTCGTGGGAGGTAGCATGGTTAGCAGCTTCCCTGCTGGATGCCCGGCGCACCCCATCCCCCAGCCGTGACAGTCAGAAATGTCTCCGACATCGTCCAGTGTCTGCCGGGGGGAGGCGGGAGGTGGCAAAATCCTGCCTGGTTGGGAACCACTGCTATAGACTGGCCTCTGTCACGTGAAGCTGGAAAGGGCAGTTTCCTCTGAGAAGGACATGGTATGTGGGATGGGAGGGAGACTTTTCACTGTGTATCCCTGCACCGTTGGAAACTTTCTACCTTGTGCAGGTATTACTTTTTTCCAGAGCGGGAAGGATAATGTTCTGGTGTTTTGTTTTGTTTTTGAGGAAGGAAAGGTAGCATTCAGCTGATAGAACAAACCACTGCCTCTTGCCCCCAGCATTGTCTAATTGCCACGACGCTTGCATGCCACCAGGTCACGGCTCTGTGGCCACCCCGAGGTCCAGTATGCAATGGCTGCAGAACCACTGCCGCAGGGGAGGCGGAGAGACCTATTAGCCACTCCCACAGAGGCCCCCACAGATGAACTCTCCCCGGCATCTCACCATTTGGGGGACTGCTCAAGGATCTGAGGCTCCACATGCCCTCTCCCTCACTGGCTGTCTTTCTCTTCCTCCTAGATCGAAGGCCGGTTAACGGGGACTCCCAAGGAAAGCCCAAACCCCCCTAACCCCTCTGGCCAGTGCCCCATCTGCCGGTGGAACCTGAAGCACAAGTATGGCTATGAGGTGAGCTGAGCTGCGCGCAGACGCCGGCTCTGCATGTCGTGGAGGTTGCAGTCCCTGGTTCACTTCAGCGGCTTCCCCACCCCCCAGCCACTGCTGCATCTCAACCCCGGCTGCCCCAGGGAGCTTTAAAATCCTCCTCGGGCCCCACCCGCAGACACTGACTGCTCTTGGTCTGGATGGAGCCTGGCCATCATTCATTTGTAAAGCTCCCCAGGTGATTCGACAGTGCCGCCAGGGTTGAGAGTCACTAATCCAGATCATGGCGCTGGTTGCATGCAGTTCAGACCACCAGGGCCCTGTAACCCCGTCTTGCAGGGTGTGTTCCCAATGGATGGAATCAGGCTCTGGATTTGGCTTTCCTCCTTTTATAAGGAGGGTATATTTGGAGAGTCCTCACTGTGACCTGAGGACACATTACTGTCTCCCTCCATACTGAAGCTACAGAGACTCCTGTTTGCTCCAGCTCCTGTTCTCTCTGTTCTCTCCACGGAAAGATGCTGATGGTGACTAAGAATGGGAACCCCCACAGTGCAGGCTCTGTGTCAGGCACTGTGGTACGCATTTACAGGCCCTCATTCACTTGGTTTTCACAATATCCCTATGAAGTAGGTACTGTTTTCATCCTTGATTTCCAGACGAGGAACTTCGAGGCATGAAAAGTTGATGAACTTGCCTCAGATCACCCAGCTAATATCAGAGCCAGGCTATAAACTCCAGGGATACAAAACCCAGGCAGAGCCTACTATCCTGACGACTGCTCTCCATCCTCGCTAGAAACAGGGTGGGCTTGGGGGAAGGACGCAGACCTAGAGAAATCCATACTTGTCCTTCAGGGTTCTATTGGTGACATTAAGCACCCTATTTTTAGGTTTCAGGTGATTAGGCTCTGGGCCAGTTTGACCTGCAAGTTGTCCCTGTACCGCTCTGTGGAATGGGATGACTAAAGGCAGAGGTCCCGGTCAGGTGGTGGGAGCAGGAGCGGCCACATGCCCATGGGATCCGAACAGAATGACCCAACTAATCTCCTGGGCTGGGAGCCTTGGCTCCGGGCCACCAGGCGGGGAGGAGGGTGCTCCTTTCACTCTGCTCCCAGCCCGTCTGCTCATGGCTGCCCGGACTAATAGGAAACCTATAGGCCACAGGACAGTGTTCACAGCTTCTTGTGACATAGAAGTTAGGTGGGGTCGTGGCCCCACTTAGAATCCCAGCTGAAGATGGGGAAGTGAAGTCCACACCTGCCTAACCACCATGGGGCACTCCTTCTACCAGCCATTTCCAGGAAATGGACTTGGCTGTGTTTATCCAACAGACGAAATCCAATCCCCCCCGAGGTAAAGGCTACAGTTGTTTTCCTTTTACCCCTTTCCACTCAGGACACCGTTAGCCTGAGCTGCACAAAGCTGTCAGCTTGCTTGGCAGCCTACGGTGGGGGGCTGGGGCTGCGGGCCCAGTTTATTAGTACTGGATAATCCAATCCAAGTTCTTTTCACCAGATTCTAAAGATTACAGGGGTGGGAATTGGGGGCCCGGGTCCCTCAGGAGCTGTCCAGTGATTAAAACAAATCTGCGGTTATAC
This sequence comes from Mirounga leonina, assembly GCF_011800145.1. NCBI lineage: Eukaryota > Metazoa > Chordata > Mammalia > Carnivora > Phocidae > Mirounga > Mirounga leonina. Next base: position 10,246,011 of record NW_023270807.1, on the reverse strand, counting down.
AGCGAGGCGCCTGCCAGGGCAGCAGATCGGTTTGTGGGACAGGACTGCGAAGGTGGGCGGGGCCCCCCTCTCCTTGGGGAAGCCGTGGCTTTTGTTTAACCCCCTCAGCCACCCTATGAAAGCTGGAAGGGGAAGTGGTCTCTTGGCTTGATTTTGGCTGTGTTTATCCTTGTGCCCTCGACTCGTCCAAAGCAGTCTGATGGTCCAGAGGAAGCCGGAGAATCCATTCACATCTGGCCACGGGGGCTTAGAAGATGTGGCTCTTAACTTCACCACCCCGATCCTCTCCTCCCCAGCTCGTACACTGCCTGCACTTGCAGGGGAACTGCAGAGGTGGAGGGGCTGTCTGTGTGGATTCTGGCCTGTAGGCTATAGGGGTAGAAACCGTAGTGGTTTTTCCCCCTTGTGTGGAAATCTATGACACGCCCCCTACCTCGCCCAAGGGGAATAACAGGCCTTTCATTACCAGGAGAGATGCTGCCCGTGCTCTAAAGATGAACGCTTTTTGAAGAGTTTCTGTTCTGTAATCTCTCAAAGATTCTCATGGAGATGCTGGGAGCCCTTGGGGTTGGAAAATCTTACCAACTTGGGATTTAGGTTTTGTTAGGGCAAAAATAGACCAGTGTGCAAAAGCTCTGTGTAGAGGGTGTGGTCCCTGGTTGGTTCCCGAGGGAGACATCAACCCCTTGGGGTGCTGGGGTAGGACGGCCTCCCCTGTAAGCCACGAGGCCCTGGTGCCCCGTTTCAGACGCCCACCGGCTGGCTGACTGCAGTTTTCCGTTTCCCCTAGGATGTTCTGCTGCTCAGTCAGTTCCTCCGGCCTTGTGGAGGCATGCTGCCTCGAAGGATCACAGGCCTGTGCCAGGAAGAACACCGTAAGATTGAGGAGTGCGTGAAGATGGCCCACCGAGCAGGTAGAAGGCCCTCTCGGGGTGAAGAGGAGGGCAGAGGGCTACAGGCGCCATCCCCCCATCCCACCCCTTGCCGGCTGCCCCCTGGTCCAGCCCCTCCTGGAAGAGATAGGAACATCCAGAGTCTTCGCTGTACTCACCCCCCCAGTGCCAGCCTCCCACTCCCCTTGGGCTTTCCATCTACCCCTGAGAGCTGCAGAGGGAGCTGCAAGACCATCCCATACGTGCTCTTGTCTCTACTCAGGTCTCTTCCCAAATCACAGGCCTCAGCTTCCTGAAGGATTTGTTCCGAAGAGCAAACCCCAACTCAACCGGTAAGCAAAGCCAGGTATCGCCACCCAGAGCATTCTGCAGGCCCTCAGCTCTCACTGGCTGGAGCTCGTCCCACAGCCCAGGAAAGCTAGAGTGCTCCCTTGGCTGTCTGTTCCATCCCTCCCCGCGTGAGCACCCACCCCCTTCAGTCCCAGCACTGCTGGGTGGATCCTGTGCACACTTCTGTGCGTCTCCCCTGCTGGCCTCAGACTCTCTCCTCTTCCCTTCCCGGCTGGGCACTTGGCACAGGGGCACGAAGGGTAAGAAGGTCTGCCGGTTGGGCATTAGAATGTGCTAATCCCCGGTTTATGACATCATACTGGGTTGCTATGGGAATGTCAGAGCACTTCTACAAACTTTTCAGTATCCCAGCACGGGGTTATTAAAGGGCAAAATGAGGCCTTAGAAAGGGGAGGGCTCTTTGGGGTAGAGCCACCGCACAGAGCTGTGCCCGTCTCGCACTGCAGAACTTCAACCTCCATAGCGCTCCCTAGGGTCGTGCGGTTAATCTGCACAGCTGCCCCGGAGCGGGCTGGGAGGTCCTGGGCTTTTGTAGAGTGGAGGAACGCCCCCAGACCCTGGCATCAGTCAGTCTGCCTTCCAGCCAAAGCAGGGGGCCCCCTCTGGTGTAGGAGCAGATTCCCATCTCACCCTCAAACAGCCGTCCTGCCGTGAGCTCCCTGTCCCCCCGGCCCGGCCCCAACAAGACCACACTCATGTCCTCCCAGATCTGCAATAGCCCCTGCTCAAGAGTAGATCCAGGTCTATAAAATTGATTCTGGTCTTGTCTTCTTGTTCGCCCTGTCAACGGCCCCTCCCCTCTTCGGTCTGTCCAGCTACTACTGTAACTGCTCTCTCTAGGGGACCCAAGATGGCTGAAGCAGGGCAAGACAGCGCCTCCGCAGCCAACCTCCAAGGCTGATCCCCAACAAAATGCAGGCACGGAGGGTGGGGGGCCAGGCAAGTCCAGCTTCGGATGGCTGGACTGGGGGTGCAGGGCCAGAGCTGGGTCTTCACTGACACCTCGCCAGCACCCTGGCCCCATGCCCATCTCCACCTGAACCTCCCACATGGCTAGCTGGGCCATCTGCCAGCAACCTGGGGGAGCAGGACATATTAACCTCTTCCTGTCTTTCCCGCTTGTGCTCTGGACCATTGGAAGTTGAGCCCACCCTCCCTTCTGACTTATAAAGAGACAGCAGCAGGCCTAAGGACATAATCCATCCTGCCCTCAGGCCTTTGAAGCAAGGCCAGGCTCCCTCCCATATATCCGGTGTCCTTTAACGTGACACAGGATTGATGATGTGTGGGGGCTCTTGGGTTGCAAAAGGCCACTCTAGGGGGGAGGGGGAGTCCTGGCTACGAAGGAGTGTGATTCTCTTGCATCACGGGACTTTATGATTCCATCCAGAGGTCCTTGAGCTGCCGTGGACCGGCCCAGGCTCCGCTGGGCCCTAGGGAGCCACACTTCCTCCTTTCCCTGCCCCTTCAGGAGAGGTATGAAGGAGCCTTGGTTCTTCCTAGAGCTGGAGGGTTGCCCCGAGAGCTAACTGGAGGCCACTAACCACCGCCCCCTCCCCCCCCAGCTGGCTGTTTTGGGTGGCACAGCCATCAGGCCCAGGGCTAGCTGAAGCCCAGCTTCCCTCCGCTCTCTCCGGGGCAGGGGGAAAACAGCCTGAGGGCAGCAGCTTTGGACAAGCTGGTCAGCCTCAGGCTCTCCCGGGGTCTTTGATCCCACTGCGCGTTTCTTTTAGGGAGCCTGCTCCCGCTCTCTGTTTCTTCCCCCACCCCCTCTGAAAACTGGGAGATGCTGGCTCAGGGGCCTGCCAGGTGCTCCCCTCACTTCACCTTCACCTTCACGCTTCTGTTAGCCCGGCACCACCATAGAGAAGCCAGCCGTCGGCCCCACCCACCGCACAGAGGCCTCCCTGTTAGGGGGCATTGACACAGTACACGTGGAGAGCACCCCCTCCCTGCCCACCTCATACTTGGAATGTAGGCTAGCACTTCCCACAGCTTTTTACTTCCTCGCAGAGCTCCTTTGCTCCTTTCCCCTTTGCTCAGGACTAAGAGCAGGAAACCAAGGTCCAGGGAAGGGGAGCTCAGTTGAAATATGTAAATCAGTAATCATTTTTTTTAGTTTTATCTAAAAATTCTCAACCAAGGTGATTAATTTTTTAAATGAAAAAGTCTCTCATGCGAGGGTCTCTAGCGGCTGCTGGGTTGAGCCCCAGCCTAGAATGGAGGCAGGAGAGGAGCCTGGCTTTGCCATAGCTGAGCTTTGAGGACGAAGGGTGGGCCTCTCTGGACAGGATCCAAATTGCATTCTGGATGGAGTAAACCCCAGTCCCAGCCGGCATGAGCCACTTTTCCGGGAACTGTCAGGGCCCTGGCCATCCCCAAAGGAGGCCAAAGGACTGTGGGCGGCAGCCATCTTTCCCCACCCCCCTCCTACTTACAGGAACCTTCCTGGGCTAGGTCTGTACCACGGGCCCTCACCCTTGGCTCCCATTATGAGGGTGAGGGGCAGGGGCCCTACACCAGTGATGGCCGCCCAGGGGAGCTCCTGGAAGGCTGGGGTGACAGAGTGAGCCAAGTGGGGAAGAGGGAAGGATCTCTCCAGGCCTTACATCAGCCTCTCCTCTCCCCATGACTGAGGCCAGAGAGGAATGATCTGCTTTCTGGGCAGCCTCTTCCTCCGCCTCCCCCAGCAAGTATACACACAAACATTGACAACTCATAAAGATCAAGGGAGCGCGTGGCCCTGGGCTGCCTGACCCTGGCCACACACGCTTGCGGCCGCAAGAGCCCAGCCCATCTGTTTACGGCACACTCAGCCATTGCTCCCAGGAAAAGCCCCTGCTCCTTGAGAAGGGAAACTGGTGAACGGCTTTGGCCCGAGGAGACGCGACCCATTGTCCCAGCTGCAGCATGCACCCCCCAGCCCTCACAGCCACCTCCCTACCCTCCACAGGTACCTCACGCGCTGGTCTCCACGCTCTGTCAAGCCCATCTATAATAAAGGCCACCGCTGGAACAAAGTGCGCATGGCCGTGGGGTCACCCCTCCTGAAAGACAACGTCTCCTACTCAAGAAAGCCTCTGATGCTGTATCACTGACTGGGAGCAGGGCTCCCGGAGAACGTGACCAGAGTGCCCGCACTCCAGCCCCATCCCGCCACGGCGGCCCAGCTCCTCCGGCAGGTGCAAGAGGCGGTGGGACCGACTTCAGTGTCCCCAGCCCGCCTGGCAACAGCACCGGGAAGATGGCTGGGTCCCTGAGCAGCAGCGGTGGTCTCATGACCGCCGTGGGCCGTGTTCAGTGCGGGGGAACAGGACTTCTCCCCAATGTCATAAACCAGGCTCATGGACTCTTGCCGCTGGGTGTGTGCTTGCTGCCTGGGAAGTGCAGGGGGCCTGAGCCCATTTCTAGCCAGTTCTTGAGCACTGAGTCACTCATTTCTTGTGATAGGCCACATGAATGCCACCAGACGAAGTTTCCAGGCCAAGTGGGTTCCCATGCCCTGTGTTGACAAGCCCTCAGCTCTTCAGCTTCCTCCGAGGACTCCTGGCTGTCCCCGCCTCCCCCAGCCCCTTCCACCCACCATCATCTCCCTCATGAGCACATTCCAGCCCTCCACTGCTTGCTCTAGAGCTGGGTCCTCTGGCACAGCGGCCTGTCCTCAGAGCCTGGACACCAGACGGGGTCAGAGGTGTGGAGAAGCAGTGGGACAGAACAAACAGACCAAATTCACAGCCATTTATGAAAGTAACATTTAGACTCTAATACACTCCCCCTGGCCGGCCCCTGCTACAGCATAAAGGGGAGGTCTATGTTCTTCTCGCCAGTGCCCACGTAGATCGAGCCACAGCTCTTGGTGCGGGGAGCATGGAAGAAGGTGAGGCCTGGCCAGAGTAAGCTGCGCAGCACCACCAGGGCGTTGCCCCTCTCCATCTGGATGCTCCAGGACCCTGCGAGGAGGCGGACAGGAGGGGAGGCCTGGGTGCTACGGTTCCACTGGGAAAGGGAAGACAATTTAATTATCCGGCACTTTACTCCTCCTGATTGCCTTTTAGCCGTTTCACTGCTCATTAAAACCACTTCCAGAGGGAGGGCAAAGGAAATGAAAAGAGGTGAAGCCCACCCCGCTTCATTTTGTTCCTGTCAGCAAGGCTAGTTAAAGGTTGAATGGGGGAGGAAGCGGGAGTCCACAGGCCGGAGAGATGGGGCCCGGCTAGGAGAGGCTCTCTCCAGGCTTCCCCACTCAATACGAGGGGCAGCCCGTCATTGGTGACCTGCAGTCCTGACGCAGTTTGCCCTTCTTGCCCCTTTACTCTCTCGTCCCCAGTCCCAGAAGCCTCTGCTCTGAGATGGATTAGACCTGACCAGGGGCGCACAGAAGTTGAGCTGTTTCAGGCCTCCCAACTCAATAGCCCGACCTGGCAGCCGGTGGACTGGGAGCCATGCTTGGCAGGAGGGGACTTGGGCTGCAGCTAATGAGCCTTTGTCCATGCTGGGTTCTGCCCTGGATTTTTGCTCCCCAGACAGGAGCAGCCCAGCCTGGGGCTGAGTTGTGCAGCCATGAGGACTTGGCGGGAAGGGCCTGATCCGGCTCCAGAACCAAGGGAGGGAGACCCTGTGTGGGAGGAAGGAGCCTGGGAAAATCGCCTCTGGATGCAGATCTGGAGCTTCTATTCCCCTGCGCACTGAGGCCTCTCCCCAGCCCAGCCGCAGCTCTGCTCCAGGCCCTGCCAGAAAGGCAAAGGCTTTGAAGGTTTTGGTGTTGGAACAGCCAGTGATGTGCCGAGGCCTTCATCCGCTGCCAGCTCAGCCCGGCTGCTTGGCTCCCACCACCCCAGCTTCCCACAGGCCTCCTCCCGCCATGGCCCACCCTGGTCACTCCACACCCAACAGCCTCACGGCTCTGTCCCCACCCATCAGGGGCCACCCTGCATCTGAGAGACCTGACCCCTAGGCGCCCTGGGGCCCCATAGCAGCTCAGTCCTGCTCAGGGTGCCACCACCTGCCCGGGTCAAAGCCAGAGCTTTCCAGGTGCATGTAGGTCAGCCGGCACCAAGTGCCACCACCACCTGTTCGGGAGAAGGTGCAGTGGAAGCCACAGTGTGGCCTTCATCCCGCTCCCAGGCCCACACAGTGCCGGCCAGATGGCATCGAGAGAGAAGAGGGCCCCTGGGTTACCAGAGCTCTGGCTGGGACACTGGGAAGAGGGGGCCCTTTCCTGGCCAGAGAAGAGGGTAGTGTTTCCCCTGGCTCCTACAACTTTCCTCTCTGAGCACCTGAGGTCCTCCACCTCCCAGACCTGCCCTCAGAGTTCTAGAGGCCCTAGCCTGCTGCTTTCCCAGTCGCTCGTTACAGAAAACAGATTGCCTGGGGGGAATGGGAGTGAGGGTGTGACAGAACAAAGTGTCCCCAGTGCATGGCATTCAGCTTTTGGCCAGAAGAACAGACCCCAGGAAGGTACGTTCCCAACCCCCCCCCCACCATCCAGTCACTCCCACCAGTGCCCAGAGCATCATCTGGGGACAGTCCCTGCCCTCGGAGCCCACAGCCACACAGCTCTCTTGAACTGAAAGCAGGTCAGGCTCTGCCTCACTTCCCTCTGCCCACCCAGGAGGGCAGCTTACAACCTGCCTGGGCCCAAATGCCCTGAAAGAAACGAAACCCTGGAGGCCTCACTCTCAAGTTCACAGTCACCAGCACCTTGGCACACCCTGGCGAGGGCTGACCTTCCCTCGCACAACCTTGGCCACCTCCTACCTCCTGCCTCCAGTAGATGAAGGGGCCCAGACTGAGCAGGGCCCCCCCAGCCCCCACCGAGAGCAAGGGGGAGCTGGCAGGGATGCCAGAGAAATGCAGTACCCCCACCGGGGCAAGGGGGCGCGCCAAGCAGGCTGAAGGGTGCTGGCGGCGGATGGAAGTGGCATGTGAGGGGCCGGCCAGCCAGCAGCACTGCCTCCCTCCCTCCCTCGCATTCCTGTCACACTCCTGTCCTCCTCTCCTTGTCCCTGGCTCAGCTGGTCGCCCAGGAAACACACACACGCGCACAGACCTTCAACGTGCCAGGAGTCACGTAGCGTCTACCTGGAGAGCCCGGCACTCACTGTCACCTTCACCCACTTGTATTGCAATTGCTGGAAAGGCCGGGCCCAGCCACTGCCACCGCCTCCTCTCAGACTCCAGGGGAAGCAGCCTCCTGTGGCCTTGGTCTCTCCTAAGTCTCCCCAAAACTTCCCTCCTGCCCTCTGGCAGCCACTCTTCTCTTAACGAGCTGTGTTTTGAGGATGTGGTGGGGGGCAAGCAGGTAAATCAGGGATGGAGCCTCTTGTCAGGAAGTCCTCCTGGGTTGCGTGGGCCCCAGGGGTCTCATAGGGCTAGTGGAAGCCTCAGGCTAGCTTCAGGCAGGCATGCGCATCATGATTACATTCGCGTGCCCTCCTGGAAGAAACGCAACAAAGCTCTGAGATGGCGTTTGAGGGAGAGAGTGGGCCAGACTGGGGGTCGGGGCTCTCCAGCCACAGCAGATGATTTTACACTTTGTCTTCAGACCAGCCCCACACAACTGGTCACACACACAGAAATGGCCATCGGTCACTTCTCTCAGGGTGGTCACTCCCCCCTCCCCCCACCAGGGCCACAAGTTATGGTCAAATCCCCTGATGGAAGAGTGCCCTACTCGATGGGCAAGGCCGGGCCTCCTGGTCCAGAAGGCTAAGCACCTGTCAGCCAGGCTTCCAAGGGCCTGGGTGGGAGGAGCCACCTGCACACACCCCCAAGAGAAAGCTGATCTGCCACGGTGTTCCCTTCCTGTTTCCAGTGTTCCTGACTCCCCCGTCGCCCGCCTCCTCCTCACCAGGCCGGCAGGCAGGCCCCATGCTGCCCTCTGCTGCCTGAACTGGGCATTGCTGCCTGGGTCCGGAATGCGGCAGCCGCGCAGCCCCGGGGGCCGGCGGTTCCTGAGATCCGTGGGCTCCAGCCCCTGAGTGGAGTAAGGAGAGAGCCTCTGCCCTCCAGCCCCCCACACCCGGCTCTGCTTCCCAGGACACCAGTGACCTTGTTCGTGAGGCACCTTCTATTTCACATTTCCACTTCCCATCCTGTTTCATGTGATCTTCCCAAACCTCTGTGAGGCAAGGGCAGTGTCTGGTGGGCGAGGGCATCCTGCTGCCTGGCACGCAGTACCTGCTCAGTGGCCATCTGCTGAGGAGCACTGAACGGAGTGCTGCCTAGAAATCTGGCCCGACCTGGTGCTCCATCTGCCTCAGCTGACTGCAGACAGGCTCAGAGAACTCCTGGCTGGCCCTTCGTCCACCAGGATGATGGTTCTGCCCCCACAGCTACCCACTCCCACAAAACTCTGCAGACCCCAGGGCAAGGCAGGATGGCTCAGGAAGGCATTGGTGGTAGTAGGCAACATCCCTCCCCATCCTGTCTGCAACCATGGCTGGTCCAGGAACAAGCTGCTGAGTTGGCCTACCTCCACGCACACAGAGAACAGGAGTCCCCGGGGCAGGCCCAACCTAAACCATCCCTGCTAACAGGTGACCCAAAGTCCCCCTGAACAATTGCCTCTGTCCCAGAAAGGAAACAATTATCCTACCCGGGCAGAAAACGACTGTCAAATTCCACTCCTCCAGCCAGTGCTGGTGTCCCAGGGAACCCTTCCCTGGGATTTTGGCCCTACTTCGCAGCCAGGCCCATTGAGGCTGCTGTCTGCCTTGCAGGCAGCCTCCCAGCAGCTCTTTCTGCTCCTTCACTGGCAGGTAAGGAAGGGAGTCCGGAAGCAAAATCTGAGTGTGCGCTCTTCCCTGGACCACCCACACTTCCACCACCACCCCCCAACACCACAGCCCCAACCAGGTCATCATGAGGAAAAGCTGGGCCTGACTGCCTGGAGGTTTTCTGATAGTGGCTCTGGGAGGCAGGGAGCTGGAGGCCCAGAAGCTGTCATGTTCCCCAAGGTGAGGCCAGGAGCATCCCCCCTCAGGCCCACACACACAGATGCCAGGAGCCCTCAGCCACGAAGTCTCCAGCACTGAAGGCAAAGCCATACGCCAGGGCAGACTGAACCATCAGTTGATCCTTCAGCCCTGAGGCCCGCCGTATGGGCAGGATGTCTAGGGCCTCAGGCCACTGCAGCTCACCTAGCTCCCAGGCCCAGGTTCTTACCTCCTGATGAATTCACTTGCCGACTAGACACATCAGGGTGGCCCCAGCATCCTTTAGGAACATCTCCCAAATTTCCATAGCTTACAACCCCACCTGCAGGGAGAGACAGCTACCTCCTGTGTCCCCTTTATCCAAAATGAAAGGGCAGACAGGGTTGCTGGGGTTCCCTTAGGTAGACTTTGCTGGGTCCCCACACCCCATCTAGCTGGCTTTGGTCTTGGCTGCAAAGGCCCTAGCACACCCCTCCCTGCTCCCACCGCAGAGGATGAAGCTCCAAAGGGAAGGAGGCACTCTTGGGTCAGTCCCCTAGTCAGCCAGCACTGCGGAGGGAGTGCAGCATCCCTGGACCCTGGAGCATCCGGCTGCAGGTGAGCCCTGGAGCAGGGCTTTCCAGCCATGCCCAGATTCAGCAGAGCAGGGCTACAGCCCCCAGATTAGCAGTATGAAGAGGACTTTTCTCAGCCCGCCCCTCAGACCCTGGTGCTATGTCCCACCACCACAGTGTTGCTGGCTTCCTGTATCCACCAGGGATGTGCAGGCCACTCTGGCTTCCGGCCAGGCTGGGAGCACAGAGTTGGGGGAGATAACGGGAGTCTGGAAAGCGTGTCTTGTGGGGGAGAAGTGCCCCAGCCCCTACCAACCTTCTTTATCTCCCCTGCAGGTCCAGGAGGCCCGTGCTATGCTCAGGGAGGTTTGACTTGGGACCCCCATGTGGCAGAGGCCAGAGTGGCCATTCCTTGCTGGCAGCCCTTAGCCGCTTGGGACCATTGCCTGGCCCCTGGGGCACTGCAGGAGCCATGAAATGGCCTCCAGATCCCTACCTGGCCCCATTCCGTCCTTCTGTGCACCTTATTGTCACAGTTCCCACCACCTTGCTGTAGGCCTCCTACCCCTTGGCTTCCTCGGTCCTCTTGGCCTGCTCTGACTCCCCTCTAAGGCCTTTTTGCCACTAAAAATAACACTAGTAATAATGACTAATTTTCATTTGAGTCCTTACTATGTGGTAGGCCCTGCTAGAAACATCTTGTATATCCATTAACCCATTCCATTCTCAGAACAGCCCAATGAGGTGAAAAATACCATTATTCCCTTTTAGGAATGAGGGAATGGAGGCACAAGGAAAGTGGGGGGCCTGCCCTGGGATCACACAGCTAGCGAGTGGCAGATTTGGGATCCCAGCCAAGGCCGTCTGATGCCAGAGTCCCTGCCTCCGCCATCCCATCCCCTCCCCCTGGCTGGGAGTGCACATGCTCCCCAGAAGTGGTCCCCCTCATGGTGGGGGCAAAGATTGTCCTGCCGTCCCCACTGTCCACTGAAAAGGAAACACTCATCTACCTGACACCACAGTTCATGCCAGAGCCCTGGAGACTAAGGCTCACTGTGTCTGTCCTTGGTTTCACTGTCCGAGCCTGCTTCCTCACCTGTAAAACAGGGATGAAACAGTAGCACCCCCAGGGTGGCTGTGAGGGGGAACGTGAGATAAGGCATGGAGGGGGCTGAGCACAGCGCCCTGTGCACAGCAAGCAGGGCCATCACTCTCAGGAGTCGCCATTCCTGTCATTATCCTCATTAGCACGGCCGGCATCCATAGCGGGTCCCTGCAGTGCTCAGAAACCCCAAACGTGGGGAGGGAACGAGGCAGGGTGCTGTGTCAGCACCCAGGGCCTCGGCCCCACTTGCCCAGAGCCTGGCACCTGTTCTGGCAGACAGCCTCCAAGCAAGAGCGTCTTCCCAGGACACACACTTCTCTATGGCACAGCTCGGGGGAAGAAAATGGGGTCCCTGGGACCCCACCCCCCAACTGCTGGGGGTGTGCCTGGGCCGGCTGGGCCCTGAAAGACCTCTGAGGCTGCACGTTTTAAGATTAAAACCTACCATGCACATAGCGGGAAGCAAATGTACAGAACTCATTTCCTTAGCAGGTGGTTTGCCCTTCCGTCGCTCAGCACCCACTCCCCGAGCACCGGCTACGTGCCGAGCACTGGATCTATCCCCAAAACTGACAGTTAGGATAGACGTGTGGCTAGTATTTGCAGGGATGTTTTCAGCGATGTTTGGGAGAGGATCCCCAGCCTGCCTCCTTCAAGACTGGTATGGAAATCAAGAGAGGCACTGAGAGACTTCCTGTGTGTGGAATCACATGGAAGACAGTGCCTCCTTTTGTCTGAAGACATGTACCAACTGTTTATTATGAGCTGAGCCCTGGATTGGGCCCTGGGGAAGCCCCCACCCTCAGAGAACCCCAGTGAACCACCAGTTCCCACTCGGGCCCTTGGTTCCAATCTCAGAGGAGAATGGCAGGTGGCATGACCCACTGCTCTGACCTGGAGGCAGATCCAATGTCCTCCAAGTCATAGGTAGGCTATTACCTTTGGGGATGTCATGCTCTAAGGAGTCCATGAAGTCCAGGGAGGGGTCCAGGTCAGCCTTCTCAAGCAAGGTCTTGTTCTTCAGCTCAACAGGCTCCCTGAAGTGGAAGTAGGAACTAAGCTTCTTGGCTTCAGATAAGGACAGTCCTAAAAAGAGGTGGTAGGTAGGAAGGGATGGTCGTGCCCAAACCCCACAGCCTCCCTTTCTCCCTGCATGAGGACCACATGGAGAGGCCTGCAAAGGACTCAGTCAGATACTGACAGAACTAAAGGGAGAAAAAGGAGTTGTGTTTTGTCAGCCCAGCCTTGCTCCAGACCCTGCAATGAGAAGACACCAAAGAGGAAGAAGGTGGGAAAGGCAGGGAGCCCAGATGGCCAAGCCCTGGGACCCAGATGGCCAAATGCTCTCCTACCCTCAGGCAGAAAAGAGTCAGGGTCCAGTGACTGGGCAGCCCATGCCAACCCACCAATGCCAGGCCATGGAGCACATCCTCCCAAGTGATATGGCCACAGCTGGTCTTTCTCTGAGGAAGTGGGACCGGTTCCCCAGGACTCCCAGAAATGTGTCTGACTATGCTTGGGAAGAGATGCCCTCCTGCCCTTGAGAGGGGCCCTGGAGACCTCACCTTCAAAGGTCCGATTGACGTGGGTAGGTCCAAAAGGGGTCTTAAAAAGGGCTCCTCGGGGGATGACTGCCACAGCCTTGTCAATCTGGTCAATGACAGACACCAAGCGGGTCTCTTCCTTGATCTGGACCTGAGGAGACAGGAGACAAGCCAACCTGCAAGAGTGCTGTGCCCACTCACCCCTGGTGCAAGGGCCCTCTGCATGACCACCTGACCTGGATCACCACCACGTAGATGCCAAGACCATGGAAAATCACGTTGGGCAAGCCCTCGCCTTTCCTCCTCTCAAGATTCCCTCTCTCACTCCCTCCCTTCCTTCTCTTCCTTCATTCCTCTCTCTTTTAAACTGGTAATATATACTGATGGTGCAATATTTAAAACTACAAAAAAAAAAAAAAAATAGCAGTCTCTCTCACCCCATCCCTGACCCTCCAACTGCCCTCATCGGAGGCAACCACTGTTAATGGTTTTTTATGTACTCTTCCAGAAACATACCATCCTATCATCATATGTAAATGTTGCTTATTTTGCCTTTTTAAAATATAAACGCAATCCTGATCACTGTAGAATATTTAGGTAATATAGAAATAGTTTATAATATACTCCACAAAGAATTAAAACCATTCATCATCCACCTCCTAAAGATAATCACTAATAACATATTGGCATACTTCCTTCTATTCTCTTTTCTGTGCATATATTTAAAATAAGAGTCTCAGTTCATATAGTTTCAGATCCTATGCTTTGACTTAACACCTCTCAAGCACCACCCCATATTATAACATTTTCACGCGGATGAAATTGGTTACAATCAATATCAAGGGCAACCCTGAATAAAAGGACTTCGCAGCAATGTCTAGAGAAAAGCAGCACTTGACAGGGAAAACGTGTCACCAGAGGCCCTGAGAGTCACTCCGCCACCTATTTCCCAGGAGCTGCCCACTGGAATTTTTACACATTAGATGGAAACGAATGCTTTACACATGCCTAGCCCAGGGCCTTCACATAGGTTGCTTCATTTAACCTGTACAAGATTATGAAGTAGATATAATTATCCCATTGTTTGAGAAAATACACCTCAGGGAGGTCGAGTTTGTCAGGTGGGGTGGGGGAGAGGGGTGGGGACGGAAGTTGAGGCATCATAGGCCTCGACTGAGACTTTTGGCCTCACCCAGGTTCAAGGGCACAGGCTGTGCTTTGAACTCCAGGTTTGTCTAGTTTCAAAATTTGCACTCCGTATTTTTTGACCCAGCAGTTCCATTTCTAGGAACTGAAACTTCAGAGAGCATACACACGTTGGAAGTGACACCACATACAAGGTCATTTGGTGTGGCACTACCTGTCAGAGCTACAACTCGGAGACGTCATGCATTTCCACGACGAAGACACTGGTCCGACTGTGGGATATTCACACACAGTAAAAACAATAGGGGAGGCTCTTTAGAGTACTGACATAGAAAGAGCTCCAAAACATATTAGGTGAGAAAAGCAAGATGCAGAACTGTGTGCGTAACGTCTGCCATTTGTTTTGTCTTAAGATCAAAAGAGACTATGTAGAGGTCAGGTATTTGCTGAGGCTTGTATTTGCATCAAATATCTCTGGGAGTAGAGCTTCTGAAACTTTAATGTGTATTCGAATCCCCTGGGACTATGTTAAAAATTCCGATCCCGATACCAGCTGGAGAGTGTGCATTTCTAACTCCCAGGCCGTGGTGATGCTTCTGATCCAGACAGCACTTTGCGTAGCAAGACGTGGGCATGCACACACGTGCAAAATGGGTTACGTTAATGTCCCCCAAAAAGAGGACCTGGGGGACTGGCAGACAGGGATGAGAGGGGCACTTTGCTAAATTCCTCTTTGTGCCTTCAAATTGCAAATCATGTGGATATATTATCCAGTAAAATAAAAACTGATAGATACAAGAGCCTGTGCACATCCCATTACCCCATAGCACAACACAGACCCCCTCCCCCAGCCCCTGCCCAGAGCCAGGCTCCCGACAGAGCGGCCCGTCCACTCTCCACCCTGTCACACAGGAGCTGTGTGGCTTTATGCTATTGTCCCCGTAATTTCTATTGGGCTGGGCTTTGGATGGCCCAGGCTCTCTCTGTCCTCCTGCTCTCGTCTTCACTCACCACTACTTCTTCTTCAAAGACCTTTTCACCCTCACTCATCTTCTGCAGCTCGGTGTGTTCATATTCATGCGAGGGGTCCCCCATGAAGCGGCCCTTCACCACAGACGTCTGCAGCACCATATCCTCCGTGGCCGGGGGCAAGAGGCTCCACTCCATGCAGTTCAGGCTGCCAATGACATCCCCATGATCCTGGTTTCCAGGCTTCCTGCCACCACCCCTTCTCTTGAGGATGAAGCCCAAGAAAAATGTTGGGAGTCACACCTCTCCCCTTCCAAGGCCTAAGTGCCTATGGTGCACCCTACCCCCGTGTGTGAGGCAAATTCAAATTTATTTCATAAAAAGTCAAGGTCACAAAAGCTTTGTAAATACCAAAATTCCAAAAAGCTTTTTCCTAGATAACTGCACTGTGAAATTCCTGATGAGCTTCTAGAAGCTGAACTTTCCTCAATTAAAAGCGCTTCTGTTTTGGTAGGCCCCAAATTCATGCTCCGCCTGCCTACTGAGCCAACAGCATGGCCACATTCCCCCATTTCTCAGGAAAGCCGGTCCCAGGCTCCAGGACCTGTCCTCTGAGGTCTCCAGCACTGACCAGCCCAGTCCCTTCTTCCCCACTCCTGCCAGGAGAGGGCATCCCCCCACTCCTCTCTAACCCACTCAGCCTGTTGGGGTAGGCCTGCTCACCTTTCCACCCTTCTAGAACTCTCCACGGGCTCCTTTCTCAACATCAAAACTTCTCAGCTTTCTAAAACAACAGCCCTGAAAGGCATGCCCTGCTAGAAAATAGTCTTTTCCCGTCCCTCACTCCTCTCCTCCAGTTCTAAACAATAATCTCAGAACAACTGGCCCCGTGGAAGCCTTTCTTCCCCTCACCTTCACTCTGCCCATTACACGGTCAGTTCTGCCCCTGCCACCCCACAAAACTGCTTAGGAGGACATCCTCAGGACCTAAAAACCAACAAATGCATCTCCCTTCTCTCTCCTCCACTGCCCTAAGCATTCCCAGGGATCTATTCTCACCCCTCTTTTCTCTCTGCAGGCTGGCCCACCTGACTCCCAAGGCCCTAGCTACTGCCTAGTTGGTATCCAGAACCCAACCACCTCTCACCACCTCCACTGCCCCCTGCTGGTCCAAGCCCCTATCTACTCTTACCTAGATACAACGGTAACCTCCTAACTGGTCTCCCCAAATCCATACCTGCTCCCCTTTCAGTCTAGTTCCCACCCAGCTGCCAGATCATGTCTCTGTGTAGAAGCTTCCAAAGACTTCCCATTGAGCCAAGTCCTTGCAATGCCCCACAAAGCCCTCTGGTCCCTTACCTCTCTGACCTCATGTCCTATAATGTTCCCTCCTCTCCAGCCACACTAGACTCTAAGGGTTTCGACCAACACTAAGTACACATCTGCCTCAGGGCCTTTGCACTTGCCTGGAATTCTCTTCCCTCAGATGAACACAGAGCTCACTCAGTTGCTTCAGGTCTCTTCACATATGTTACCTTATCAGAGAGACTATCTCTGACCATCCTATTTAAAACAGTACCGCATCCTGTATTCTCTAGATCTGCGATCTTTGTGTTTATTTATTGTCTCCCCTCCCCCCCACCCCCACACACTATAATACAGACTCCATGAAGACAAGGACTTTGTCTCATTTACCACTGAATTCCTCGTGCCTGGATCAATGCCTGGCACATCGTAGGTGCTGAAGAAATAAAAACTTATGGAATAAAATGAGTCCCAAATCTCTATCTTCAGTCCAGATGTTTTGTCTGGACTCTGGGTTTGTACTTTAATATGCCTCCTTATGACCCTGCCCCGCCCCCCAGAGTCACCTCATACCAAGTTCAATGAGGCTTCCTGAATTCTGTTCCAGTGAGTGGCACTAGGACTAACCCAGCCGCCTTAGCTTCTCCACCTCTCCCATTCAGGCCCAAGTCTGGCCAGTGCCACCACTTATATCTTTCCAACCCATCCCCTGACCTACAGTCCCTCAGCTACCTCTCCCTTGCAGTCTCCTTCATTTGGACACTGCAACAGTCTCCTGGATGCTCACCCACTTCAGGCTGGCCTGAGCAGGCTCTTCTTGCTTAAGGCCCCTGAATGGCTCTCCAGCTCTCCATAGCCCCTGAACAAATCCCCAGACTCTCCATCCAGTCTACGTAACACCCTGGCCTGCCATTGTCAGGTTTACCTACCTGCAGTTCTCCCAAACACTCCAAGCCCACTCCAGCCAAGTTTGCAGAACTCTTCCCTCTAACTGGCATGCCTTTCCCCCACACCTTCCTGGGGAACTCCGGATCAACTTTCAGATCTCTCTTAGCAATTTTTATTTCATTGCTCTCTAGAAGGCCCCCCTCGGTCCCCCTTTGCATACCCCTCTATCCTGGGATTAACACTTTGCTTTAATTGCTGGGTTACATATCGGTCTTCCTTCCTAGGATGTGAATAACCTGGAGACAGGTGAGTCTTAGCCATCTTTGTAACCCCAAGTCTACAAAGAATGCCTCCAATCAATGTTGGATTGATGCATGGACAGATAAATGAAGTCTCCAACTCCCTGCGGCTCGAATGGCTTGTTTTGTAAGGTGGTGAGCTTCCCGACGTCGCTGGGGGTAGTCAAGAAAGAGGCGGGGTGGCCTTGCAGGGAAGGTAGCGTCTGGGGAATTTCCCCCAGTTCTAAATCCCTCCTCTCCCTTTCTGCATTCGTTCTCTACTTCCTAGAGCGCCTCCTTTTGTGAGCCAACTCCTCCACCGAAGATACTTCTGGACCCGCTTCCAAACAGCACCTTTAGGGCTTCTGACCCTTCTCCAAGCTGTGCTCTTCAGAATGCCAGGCCTGCACCCGGCGTCTACTCCAGGTCCCCATTCTTCGGGACCTTTCACCTTGCTCCGCCTCCGTTCTTGACCCTGCCTGTATTATAAGCCCACCTACGTCCAAATTTCTCTTCCCCCGCCCCTGCTCCGCGATGTTCTCAGGTCCCGGCCCCTTAATCCTCACCAGCTTAGTTGCGTCCCCGGCCCCGCCCCCTGGGCCCTTCTCCAATTGGGTCTCCCCAGACCCTGTCCACCCGCCGCCCGGAGCCCGTCGGCCCCACCCCTTTCGAGTCCTACCACGCCCACCCCTTCCCGGCCGCCCGGTGGCGCCCCCTTCAGGAGCCAGGGACCGCCGCGGCCTGCTAGGGCGTCGCCTCAACCTGTAGAGAGTCTTGCGTGGTGCGAGCTGGTCCTCACTCAGGCCCTGCGCGATGTAGTAATCGGCGACGAGGCCGAGGATGCGGCCCCAGAAGAGGACCCGATCGTAGCGGTAGTCGCGCTTCACCAGCGTAAGGGAGGTGAGCAGCGAGGCCCGACGGTCGGGGCTGAGGCCCTGCCCGCTGCCGGACGCCAGCTCCAGCGACAGCAGGAGGCTCTCCGCGTCCATTGCGCCCACGGCTCTGATCAACGCCCGCCAGGTTGCCTGGAGAAGCTGTCTCCATGGAGACCTAAAGCTCTGCCCTTCCGTCGGGCAGGAAGGATTCCACCCACCCGGCCGCCCCCGGCCCCGCCCTCCCGGAACCTCAGGCCCGCCCTGCTCCCGACACAGCCCTTCCTTCCCCAAGTCAGGGCACACACTGGCTCCTGTCCTCGGTCCTTCCCGCGTTGGGGACCGCACGTGTTCTGCTGTCACGGTAACGGCGTGGTTTCCCCTAACATAGGTAGCCTACCGTGTGGGATTGAAGGTCCCCAGTTCCATGGATATTTTTGCCTTTTCTGAGCCTTTCCAAGAGTTGAAAAATTGAGTCCTCACCGTATATGCAATGAGGGCTTGGGAAGAAAAATAACCCAACAGTAACGTTAGCTGTATTATTTCACTCCAGTTGTGTCCCTTCTTGGCCTCAGAATTGTGTGAAGAAAAGAATTTGAGATCTTGGCTCTAACAGTCTAGGAATCTAAGACAATTAACCCCCACCCCAAGCCAGGTCCTACAGAGTGGGGGGGGGGTCCATCGTTCCATTCTCCTCAGTCTTCATGAGATGTCTCTCTTCACCCCTTCCATAGGACTATTCCACCCAAGTGACAAATGGAGACCTAGGCACTGGGGCAAGGCCCACACCTTGGGGGAGCAGGGTGTGAAGAGAAGTACAAAAAGGATGACATCACCTGCCACCTACATTTAGCTACCTCGGCCCTACAACTGTTGCTTTTAGGCCCAAATGGTAGCAACATAGAAAAGGCCAGAACCCTACTGCAGCTGGGGCTTTTCACTCCCTGGGTTAGAGACTACGTCACATCCAACTCCAGAGTCCCCAGCCAAGGTCAAACAGGTGAACAGATGCCTCAGCAAGCCTGTTGTCAAGGAAAGAGATGGGATGTGTTGAATTTTTTAAGATTTTATTTATTTATTTGAGAGAGGGAGAGAGAGAGAAACAGAGAGAGGGCATGAGCAGGGGGAGAGGGAGAGGGAGAAGCAGACTCCCTAGTGAGCAGGGAGCCCAACAGCCTGTTGTTAATATTAACTGACCTTTTCATTTCTGGATTCCTTTGGAGAGGACTCATGCAATCAGAATGATGTGGTCCCCCGTGCCAAGCCAAGAGAGAAATAAGTGTCTAAATTACC
The DNA here is from genome assembly GCF_011800145.1 of Mirounga leonina. Lineage (NCBI taxonomy): Eukaryota > Metazoa > Chordata > Mammalia > Carnivora > Phocidae > Mirounga > Mirounga leonina. Next base: position 10,226,876 of record NW_023270807.1, on the reverse strand, counting down.
CAGATAATTACTTTGTTTTGATTATCTGGGCATTGCTTATGAAGGCTTTTACAATTTGAGGGAGCTGACTTGGCCTAAGGTGTTTTCCATCTCAGAACAATCTGTAACTCCCTTGTCCAAAACTCTTCCTCCCCGTAGAGTCCTCACCCTGTCCATTCCCAAGTAGGATATGGCCCCAGTTCCTCTTTTGTAATGCAGTATCCTCAAACCAAAAACCAGCTGAAATTCTAACTGGTGGAATATGCTTCAAGTGGTCACAGCACCAAAAATCACCCAAACCTTTTGTCCTCACTGATTCCAGATGTACTAACCACTTATTACCGGCAGCTTCCTTGTCAGGAACCATGGTCTGAAGCCAGGGAAGGGAGTCCTGCAGATTTCCAATGCTACCACCTTTGGCAGAGTGAGCCTGCTTATTTCAGAGTAAAACCACACAGGCCATACAGCACAATGTACAGTACTCAGCCTCTGGAGCCGGGTGGACTGGGTTAGAATCCAGGTTTCACCACATAGGCAAGTTATTCTATTTCCCAACCCTCATCTGTAAGATGGGAACAACACATACTATGGAAGGTTGTTACATGAGACCATGTATGTAAAGTGCTTAAAACAGAGTGTAAAATTTAAACCATGTTTTATGTTTTCTTACCATAAAACATTCTTCGTAAAACATAAAAAATAGTATATATTTATACTGTCCCCATTTACACACATACACACACACACACACACACACAAACCTGCCTATCTCCAACACTCTGTCTTCAACTTGCTTCTAAGAAACAAGCAGGTGTTCTCAGGGACAAAGAGCATCAATGCTTAGCAGTCAGGATGGCAACAAGCCAGAGAAGAGCAAAGATCAGGATGGCCAAGTCAGAGGCACAGCTGAGGGGAAGTGCTGCAGGTGGGAGAGTGGGGTGTGCCTAAGGACAGTGTGGCCAACAGGGACTGCCCGCGGCCACCAGACGACGGCAATGCAGACAGGGTAGGCAGAACCCCCGAAGGGACAGCTGGCCTCGGGAGCTGTTCTCGCGGGTTTGCAGCTTTGCAAAGGCCCTCTCAGTTTTCCTTTCTCAGCCCAATCTCTCAGCCCCTTTTCCCCTGTGTGACCTTTGGCACATATCGTAATGATCACAAAAACCCCTATGTGGCAAGGAAAGGAGGTCAGGCTAGCGGGTAGCTGATGAGGACTCTAGTCCCAACTCTGACATCAAAGTGTTACAGAACCTTAGCCAAGTCCCTTCACTTCCCAGATGGGCCTAGGGCTGATGAAGAGAAAGAACCATCAGTAAAAAAAAAAAAAAAAATCCTAGAAGCCCTGAAGCATAAGAGGCCAAGGAGAAAGACAAAATAATCTTAACCCTGGACATCTTTAAGCCAAGAGTTACAGGATAATTTAATGCAAATCCATTCATTTTTTTTATATTCAACTTCATTATGTCCCTAGTGAAAATTCTGAAAGACCACAGCAAAAAGCGTAATAGGGCCACTTCCATAAGAGTGCCTGTGGGCCCACATTTGCTTTCCAACCCGAACAGAAATGCCTGACCCAGCACCTTCTGGGAAAACCAACCTTCGATTCAAAGAGATGTGTTCAGTGATAATTATGACAGCCACAGCCACAAAACCAGCCCACCAGGAAGTCTAAGGAGGGGAGGCAGGCAGCTGGAAGGACAGAACATTCCTCTCACCAGGAAGCAACTCCAGCTCCAAGCAAGAGATGGGTGACTTGATGCCACAGGGGCAAAGATCATTTAAGCCATTGTGTTCACGATGAAGAAGCACCCCCATTCACTCATGGAAGCCTTTAAGTGTCACCGGTGCCTGGAACCAAATGTAATCCTCCCAGGCCGTGGCTGGGATAGAGGGTCTGCCACAGGACAGGGTCACAGTCAGTTTGTGGCCACGGGTGGGCACTCGGTAGTTGAGCTTGGGTCGAAACCAATCTTCTCCACAGTCCCGGTGCCCCTGTGCCATGACAATGGTGCCCATGAGCGGAGGAGCCTGGAGCTCACTGAAGGCATCAGCCATGAAAATGGCTCGGAAGAGGCGGCGCAAACAAGCTGCTGTGCTCAGGCTCTGGTCCATGCTGTTGGGGGCCAAGCGGGACAAGTCAAGCTCGTAGAACTCCTTGGGACTTAAGGCACTGCCACCAAGGAGGATAAGCACGCGGGGTACTAATGTCCGGGCAAAGAAACCCTCCAGATGGCTGAGGACACTCTCCAGTTCTGCCAGGGCTTGTTGGCATTTCCTGCTGCTCACCTCAGCGGTGGCCCGAGCTTTCTTCTTCATCGCATCTTCGGCCTGTGAGGACAAAGACCAGTGAAAGGGAAGGACGAGATGGGGGAAGCTAATGCCCTTTGAATAACCCTGTGGGGATGCAGTATACTTCTGGGACTGGGTTTCCATGGCCATGACACTGGGTTTTTATCAGAGGGCAATATACTTAAAAAGGAAAATGCATTCTTTGTACAAAATCATACCTTTCCCATGCTCAGAACAGCAAAGACAGTACTCTGAAGCAGGAGGGCATCCAGAAATAAGCAACTAAAATAGTCAAGGAGATTTGGTGGCATGGCAGGTGGCAAACTTTGCTGTGCCATTAGTGACAACAGGAAATGAGGATAATCTGGATTAATAAAGGTGATTCTGGAGTTGGTCTTCCAGTTAAATGTGGAAAATTAAACACATGCTTATTTGTGGTCCCATCTAAAATACTACTAAATGAGATAAAAAGGAAGGGAGGGAGGGGAGAAAGAAAGGGAACTCCCAAGGGCAAAGAGAACTGGGAAGCAGACAAAGGTAACCACAATTTCTGGAAAAGAGAAGGCAGATGGAAGAATTCAAGGGAGCTGAATACCAAGTGCTAAAAGAGGGAACCCCCCATGAAAAGCAAACCGATTCACACTGCAGAACCCCAGAAGGGCTCAGGAATTGACAATTTAGGTACCACAGAAGAATGAACAGAGAGGAACTGAGTGAAAACCCATGTGAGGACCCTTAGATCATCTCCCAATTTCCTCCACCCAGTCTTCTCCAGAGAGAAGACTTTCCATACTGATGTTTTGGGAGTCCTCCAAAGAGACCACTAGGTTCCTACCCAATATCCTCAGAGTGAAGTCTATAGCTCACAAGGCCCAGCCATGCACACAGAGCTTTCATTAATTTATTCTTAAATATTCATCAGACACAGAATAAAAGCCTCTAACATGAAAGTCAGAGACCAAAACAAATAGGAAACTGAGAAACTGAACAGAGTAAAAATTCAAAAATACAATAATGAATATCCTCAAGTAAGAGAAGATCATATAGACATGAAACAACAGGATGGTATAAAAAAGAAACATGGAAAAAATTAGAAAGAGCTCTTAAGACTATGATCACAGGGGCACCTGGGTGGCTCAGTTAGTTAAGTGTCTGCCTTTGGCTCAGGTCAGGATCCCAGGGTTCTGGGACTGAGCCCCATGTCAGGCTCCCTGTTCAGCGGGGGTCTGCTTCTCCCTCTGCCCCTCCCCCACCCCGACTCATTCTCTCTCTGTCTCAAATAAATAATCTTTTTTTTTTTGAAGATTTTATTTATTTATTTGACAGAGAGAGGGAGAGCAGGAACACAAGCAGGGGGAGTGGAAAAGGGAGGAGCAGACCCCCACTGAGCAGGGAGCCCGATGCAGGGCTGATCCTAGGACCCTGGGATCACGACCCAAGCCGAAGGCAGACAGACACTTAATAACTGAGCCACCCAGGCACCCCATAAATAAAAAATCTTAAAAAAAAAAAAAAGATTATGATTGCCAAAGAAAATTATAAAAGTGTTAGAATATAAAGTCAAGGAAGTCCCCCAGTAAGTAAAACATAAAAATAAAGATGGGGGGTGCCTGGGTGGCTCAGTCAGTTAAGCGTCTCCCTTGGGCTCAGGTCATGATTCCAGGGTCCTGGGATCAAGCCCTGCACGGGGCTCCCTGCTCAGTGGGAGGCCTGCTTCTCCCTCTGCCTGCCGCTCCCCCTGCTTGTGCTCTATCAAATAAATAAAATCTTAAAAAAACCCCACAAAGACAAAGGGATGAACATCTGGGGAGAAAAGACATTAAAATTAAAAGGTCAGTTCATCAAGTCCAAATGCAACACAATAGCAGTTTCAGAAAAAGAAAATGAGAAAATGCTGGAGGGTTAGACTATCAAAGACTAGGGTGGGGAGAAACTAAAGCCATGCAGCTGAAACACATTCCTTACAGCTGTTGAGGCTGACAGGGGCTGAAGATTCCTCAGAACCCCCTTTCACCTGCCTACCGTGTACAGTCACAGTCTCCTCACCAGCTTTCTCCCAAAGCCTGTGCCTACCTGCGTAGAAGGTTTTCGATAGAAGTGCTTAAGCTGTTCATAGGGCAGAGGCAGTTGTTGGCGCTGGTACATGATATGCTTTAGAAGTTCACAAGTAAACCGACAGCAGCCTTCCTGGCTCACAGGCCCGGGAAACACCACTGGCACCATGCAGTCTCTGGGGCGAAAGGGCTCCGAAAGGTTGGGAGGTTCTTGAGTAGAGGTAGTCTCAAGTAGTTCTATCTGGGGGGCGTGGGTTTCCTCTGACTTCTCATACCATTCCAAATCTAGTAGGTGCGCAGAGGGACAGAAGAGAGACAAAAAATTTAAAAGCCAGTCAGTCTTCTCATTCCCCTGTACTGGGGAGGGGACAGCCCGACACATTCCCTCCGCAAACTCCTTGAGGGTGGTGGCGGGGAGATTCCAGACCCCAGTCGCCTAAGATGATTTCAGTGACGGCTGGATGGGGAATGGGAATGGGGGAGGGAGAATTTCGGACGCCGTGACTAGGGCTCCGCTCAGAAAGTGGAGGCCCTAACCCGGGGAAATTCGTTTACACTAAGAGTAATCAAGCGGGATCCAGAACGCCGCGGAGAGGAAGACAGAGTAGGGACGAACCAATGGGATCCAGGACCGAGGGGGCGATGGAGTACCTGGAGCCGAGCGGGAGCCAGGAGGGACGCCGGCAAATGGGGGCAAGGAAGACGGGCCAGAGAAAGGGTCATGGACTCAAAGACTGGATAGCGGCGGTAGGGAAGAAACAGGTCCCCAAGGCTCCCCGAGCTCCGAAGCCCAGGCCTTACCAGGTACTGCAGGCCGGCACAGCACTTCCGGCTCCGGAGCCGCCATCACGACCTCCTCCCGCTGCTCCGTGCGGTTTGAATAGGCGCCTCGCGGGGTATCATGGGAAGCCCTTGCCTCCACTTCCGGCTCGACTGGGACGAGTGGGGGCGCGGCGCCGCCGCAGTGGTGGAAGCTGGGCGGGGTTGGGATTTGAGCCCGGTGCTCTCTCCGAACAGTCCTGCACGGGTTCCGCCGAGCCCTTCCCCCACAGGGAACCCACGCTCTCTCAGCCACTGAGGTCTGCCTTCCAGAGGACACTCATCCTCACGCACCCATTCTCTCCTGCGTTCACTCTTCGCTGTGCACCTACTTCGTGCCAGGCCCTGTCCTAGGTGCTGGAGCCTCTGGCAAACAAGCAGAAGGCGGTTGCTGTCCTAAGGGGTTTGCTGCCTAGAAATACGATACCATGTGATGAATTATATACCGTGGGGTGTGCACGGGCTGTGGATAGAAGAACCGGCCACCTAAGCTAGCGGGGTGGTCCCAGAGGAAATGTGCCCAGGAAACTGTGACCTATAGGATGAGTAAAAGTAAAGAGGAGGGCTTAGGTATCCTGGAGACCTTGAGAGACAAGAGCATCCTCCATTCAAGGAATGAAAAGAGTTCAAGGGCGCCTGGGTGGCTCAGTAGGTTGAGTGAGGGACTCTTGATTTGGGCTCAGGTCATGATCTCAGGGTCAGGACATTAGCTCTGCAAGGGGCTCTGCGCTCAGTGCCAGAGTCTGCTTGAGATTCTCTCCCTCTCCCTCTGCTCCTCACCCACTCACGCTCTCTCTCTCTAAATAAATAAAAAAATTTTAAAAAGGAAAGAAAAGAGTTCAAATTATAAAGAGTTAAGGCTGTGGCAGACGAACAGGATCCAGATCATGGTAAAGCTTTACATGAGCTTTACTCAGCGCCCCAAATAAATCTTTTTTAAAAATGGATTGAAGGGGTGCCTGGGTGGTTCAGTCGGTTAAGTGTCTGCCTTTGGCTCAGGTCCTGATCCCAGGATCCTGGGATCAAGCCCCGAGTCAGGCTCTCTGCTCAGCAGGGAGCCTGCTTCTCCCTCTTCCTTTGTGCCTCCCCTCCACTTGTGCTCACTCTATCTCTCTCTATCTCTCAAATAAATAAATAAAATCTTTTAAAAAATACAATGGATTGGGGCATCTGGGTGGCTCAGTTCGTTAAGCGACTGCCTTTGGTTCAGGTCATGATCCTGGAGTCCCAAGATCGAGTCCCACACTGGACTCCCTGCTCGGCAGGGAGTCTGCTTCTCCCTCTGACCCTCCCCCCTTTCGTGCTCTCTCTCTCAAATAAATAAATTTTTTAAAAATAATAAAATGGATTAAAGATCTAAACATAAAAATAAACCTCCAAACTCCTTGAAGAAAATATTGGGGAATAATTCATAATCTAGCAGTGGGGTTACCCTAGGCATGACACAAAACCAAGAAAGTATAAATGGAAAGATTGCTACTTTGAATTTATTTTTAAATTTTTTTTATTTTTTATTTCATTATTTATTTGTCAGAGAGAGAGAACAAGCAGGTGGTGTGGCAGGCAGGGGGATTGGCAGGCAGAGGGAGAAGCAGGCTCCCCGCTGAGCAAGAAGCCCAACTCGGGACTCAATCCCAGGACCCTGAGATCATGACCCGAGCCGAAGGCAGACGCTTAACCAACTGAGCCACCCACGTGTCCCTGAATTTAAAACTTATGTAAAGGTACTCTACACAAAGAATAAATGACTAATTATATACCAGGAAAAATTGTGTGTGTGTGTGTGTGTGTGTGTAATCCCATAGCCAAACACCTCATAAGCAACCCCTCCAGGAAGCCAAACACATCTACTACCTTCTATCTCCCAGGACCCTGATCTCCTCCTAGACAGTCATCCCTGTTTAGTCTACTCCTCTGCCAGCCTTCACTCCTGTCCGTGGTAAGCTAGGATTCAAGAATGGGATATCAGAATAGGTTATCCCCTCCCATTTCTTAGAAGAAATTCTCCACTTAGGAGAAAAGAGGATTGGGATGGACGAAGTGAAATTTTGTATGTTGGGTCATTGAAAGACACAAGGAGATGAGAGGATGAGTGTTATCAGGCAAGTGCAGCAGGCCCTGGTTATCAAGGGAACACAGAGTTGGTGGTGGTGAGAATGTTGGGGGAATAGTCTTGGCTCTCCCTTCCAACTTCCATCCTTCTTGCGATCTCTTACTGAATTCCTCAGTCTCAGCCTCTAAATAGCAGTTTTCCTGGCAGGGTCGTGCCCCTGGCTGGAGTTGACCTCTGCAGCATTACCTTCCTTTCGCTGAATAGGGTCGAAAAGAGAGAAATCATGCGTGCTTTCAACCACTGAAGACCGCAAAATTGGCTGGATCTGCTGGGCCCTTTTGCAGATTTTGGTCCTTCTGCTTCCATGGCTTTGGGGAGTTATGCCTTGTGGAGAGCAACTGAATGATAAGTAACCCACCTCCCTCCTTGTAGTCTTGAGGGGAAGCCATGGACTCCACGAGGTCTGAACCCCTGAAAGGATCACCAGAGGTAAGTCACTGTTGCGGCTTCTAGTTTTCCAAGGAAAACTGAGACCTGGAGGGAAGGGTCGTTTTATTTCCTGGCTGTGTGAGAGCATCTCGATGTTTGTGAAAGAGGGGAAGTGGACATAGGGTGAATGGTGAATCATGGGACAGCCATGGGGCTAGGAATTGAACCCTGGCGTCCTGACTCCCAGCCCGGCAACACTAATTGCTTCTCCACTCTGCCTTTCCAGTGTCTTGTGCGCTGGTTTTCTGTCGCTGAGTGTTTATTCTTTGCCGACTGCAAGAGCCCTAAAGAGCAAGAGAGATGGCTTGGCGAGAAAGTCAAAAGTCAGTAATCCCGGGCCCTTGGCCAAGTTTCTATTGCCAGCCACTTCTCCCAGCCACAGCCCTAGCAGTGGCTGACGTAACCCGAGCCCCAGCCCCGCCCCAAGTAGGGGCCAGGCGCCTCCTACCGGCCTGGCTATTTTAAAACTAAACTCGCAGTGCCGGGATTGGTTCGGCTTCAAAACAAAGGGGAGGGGTAATACTCGCTAAGGGCATCCTTGTAGCCCTCGGGCTGCAAGGCTGGTTTATAGGTTCGGGCCTCGTGTTGGTGGCACCGCGGTGTCTCGGGTTGCTAAAACCAGCCCCCGGAGGGTACCAGCCTGGTAATAAAGTAGTGACTACTGGGTAAAGGTGGCATAATCATCGCAACAATAACAGCCGTAATTAGGCTAACCACCATCTGCCTCCGCCCTGGCATTCGCCCTGACTCACCCCGACGGCACGCCAGCTGTCGGGGAAGAAACTGAGGCAGGGGCGGAGCCAGCCGGCTGGAGGGACCAGTCGCCCTGAATTTTGCAGCTCTCCAGGTCCAAAACCTGTTGTCTGGGATCTCGCTAAGGGGCCAAACCAAGGAGTGCAAAGCTTGATTCTGATGTAAGCTCTCCACCTCGGGTGACTGCCCCACCCCCAGGCTGCGGGTCCCTAATCTTTTCCCCCAAGGAGGCCCGAGGAAAAGACCCGCTCAGAGCAAGGAGATTGGGAATCAGACTACAGCTCCCCTAGGCCTTTGCGTGCAAAGGCGCACTCCTTGCCTACGCCCCGAAGTCTCGCCGCGGCCCCTTGAGCTGCAATGCCTCCTGGGAATTGTAGGGCATCGGCAGCTCATTTAGGGGAGGTCCCAGGCTTGAGGACTCTATCTCCCGTGGTGCCCCGCGGCTGTTTCTGACGCGACCCCGGGCCAGAGAAGGGCGGGGGCGTGGCCTGCGGAGGGCCCCACCCCGCTCTCCTCTGGCTGGCCCGACGCGGCGGTGGCAGTAGGGGCGGCGGCGGCGGTGGCGGTGGCGGTGGGGGGGAGGGGCCGGGCGGGGGGCTGGTGGCAGCGGCGGATGGACTCGCGGGTATCGGAGCTGTTCGGCGGCTGCTGCCGGCCCGGAGGGGGCCCGGCCGTGGGCGGAACCCTTAAGGCTAGGGGGGCCGGCGGCAGCAGCGGCTGCGGGGGCCCAAAGGGGAAAAAGAAGAACGGAAGGAACAGAGGGGGCAAAGCCAACAATCCTCCGTACTTGCCCCCCGAGGTGAGCCCCATGAGAAGTGGCGGGTGAGGAGAGGAAATCACTCTTTCCGGTCCTGGGACTCCAGGGAGGCGGAGCAGAGGGAATTGATACCCCCTTCCGGTGTCAGAACACTGTGGGGAGAAGGGAACCCTTCCTTCCGGTCCCAGGACCCCTGGGAGGACTTTCCTTCTGGTGTCAGGACCCCAGGGAGGAAGATTGGGGAGGGAGGATTTCTGGAAGAGGATTCTGATCCAGTAACCTCAGGAGGAGAAGTGGCGAAAGGGTATCCCACTTTCATCCCCTTGGAGAAAGCAAAGTAGAATGCCCTGGCTTCATCCTTCTGCAACAGAAGGGAGACTGCATCCTGGGATGAGAAGGCAGCAGAGTTTTCTAAACTTGTTCCACAGGGGAGGAGGGGAGTACTGGGGAAAAGAGCAATATGTTCCGCCTCTGTCCCTGAGTACACATATACACACGCATAAAAGCAGACAACAGTCAGGCTTAAGTCCTCTTGCCCTTTGTCCTATGAGGAAGTGGGGATGGCTTCCTGCCCCATCTATCCCTAAGGCAGAGAATAACTGCTGTTTTGTCCCTCTTAGGAAAGGAGGACCCAGGGGAAAGAGCCTAAGCCAGTGGTTATCAAACTTTAGCATGTATCAGAATCACCTGGATTGCTGCCTCACCCCTGGAGTTTCTGATTCAGTAGGTCAGAGGTGGGCCTGATACTCCGCATTTCTTACAAGTTCCCAGGCAGCGCTAATGCTCCTGGTCCTGGGATCACACTTTGAGAACCATTGGCCTAGACCGTCATCCTTGTACCACTTTTCTGAAGCCACCCATCCTAATTCTTCACCTTTAGCAAAATGATAAAAAGGAAGATCTTTGTTAATGGGACAAGATCTCCCTTTTACTCCGTGAGGTAGAGATTGTGGGTGAAGACCTGTTAAGAGCCTGGAAGTCAGAGGGCCTTGAAGAGATGGAATGATGACAGGAAGGGAAAAAGAAAAATGGCCAGGGAGGAGGAGTGCCAAAATGCAGGACAGGCACAGGAAGCAAATCTCTTATCCTGTTGCACCCTAGAGGGGAAGGCTCAGGCAACAGGTTGCTTCTGTGGTGGGTCACCTGATAGAGGGAAGATGTAGAGGAGGTTGTGTGGGTGGATTCAGGATTTCATCTCATCTGAAGCATGTGAATCTGGTTTGTGGAGTCTGTCCCCTTTATTGCATTTCCTGAGTTTCTTCTCTTCATCTCAGCCCCAGCTTTGGAGCCCTGCCCCTCATTTTACCTGGGCTAGTCTCTCATCAGGCTTATAGTGACCAGCGCTGAGCTCACCCTTTGGCCCTGGTCCAGAACCTCTTGCAGACTCTTACGCTTGGTGACATCAGCTGAGAGGGGTGGGCCGGAAGGAATGGTGTCTCCCAGACCAGTGGCAGAGAATGACCTCAGCAACCTGAACACAGGAAATCTGGACTTCTGGGGACAACAGTTTGAGGCCCCAGGGAGAAGGAAGGGGTGATCTTGCATCTAGGAAGAGTATACCACCAGTAATCAAAGAAAGGAGGGACTAGGTTTTTGTTTCTGGCTCACATGGGTGACTCACTGTATTCTTAGAGGCCTTCAGAGAGGTCCATTGGGAGTGAGTAGAGGGTTTGTGTCTAAGCAGGTGCCACTGAGGTTCCTGCTCTCTCAAGTTAGCTGCCTGGGCCCCAGCAGGAATCAGAAGGAAGTAGAAGTTGGTCAGGACAGTGTGTCAGAACTGCTTTCTGTTTCTTTTCAGGCTGAAGATGGAAACATCGAATATAAAGTGAGTCTTAGGCTGGGGAGGGGCAGGTTGTCCTTGCTGGTATGGGGTGATTTTTTTCTGAGATCCCCCCAACCCCATGATGTATAGCAATTTAGGGAAATGATTCAGGGTAAAGGCTCCATACCTCATTCTGTTGGAGGGGGACTCACTGTTTGAGGAGACCAGGGATGAGGGGCTTTAAGTGGGAAGGAAAGGTCCTAGTCCTTACAGCAGGACAGGTGGGAGCATGTGGGTTTAGGAGGAGCATCTCTGACTTGATTTTCTTATGACACCTCACCTGTCCTAAGCTGAAGCTGGTGAATCCATCCCAGTACCGCTTTGAGCACCTGGTGACACAGATGAAGTGGCGGCTCCAGGAGGGCCGCGGTGAGGCTGTCTACCAGATTGGGGTAGAGGACAATGGGCTGCTGGTGGGGCTGGCTGAGGAGGAGATGCGGGCATCCCTCAAGACCCTGCACCGGATGGCAGAGAAGTATGCTTCCCAATCCCTATTCTCTTTACCTAACTGGAGAGGACCTGTGAATACCCAGTCACCTTGGGCCTGAGGGGCCAACGCGGGACTTCCTTCTGCTGCCTGCTCTTGACAAAGGGCTGAAGTGGGAAGGGCTAGTGTTCTGGGTTCCTCCATGTTGGACCGAGGCTTTTTTGCTCCTTGATTTAAGATTTGTGTGTTTAAAAGGATGTGGGATAGGCTGGAGGGCGGTAGGAAGCGAAGTCGCGTGTTGGGAGGTGTTGAAAGGCCATTTGGTCCAGAGCCAGGTTGGAAGGTGGGGGGCAGGAGAGTCCAGGTGAAATGTGGCAGCCGTGGCCTTGCTCTGACAGGGTCGGGGCAGATATCACTGTTCTCCGGGAGCGGGAAGTGGATTATGACAGCGACATGCCCCGGAAGATTACCGAAGTGCTGGTACGAAAGGTCCCTGACAACCAACAGGTGAGCATACACCCTTCCCTTACCTCTCACACCCTTGCTCCCCAGGAGGGTCACTGGCCTGGGAACCTGGGGGCGTCCAGGTCATTATTTGGTCCCCAGGGAGTGTCACTGCCCTTAACCCACCTGTCCGTGGAGAGACGTAAGGGATTGGAGCCCTTACCTCTCGCAATTCATCCACAGTTCCTAGACCTCCGTGTGGCCGTCCTGGGCAATGTGGACTCAGGGAAGTCGACTCTGCTTGGAGTCCTGACCCAGGGAGAGCTGGACAATGGGCGGGGCCGGGCTCGGCTCAACCTTTTCCGCCACCTGCATGAGATTCAGTCTGGCCGAACCTCCAGCATCAGCTTCGAGATCCTGGGCTTTAACAGCAAGGGAGAGGTGCATGCAATCAGCGGGACCCAGTGGGGCCAGACTCTGAGGATGGGATGGTAGTGGTGAAGGACAGAGCCCGAGGACAGAGCCCAAGGGCAGACTTTTTGGAGTAGTGTAGAAGACCCTGAGGGCAGGGAACAAGCTCTGTCTCCTTAGAAAACAAATGGGGAATCAGCTGAGTTATATCAGATACGGGGCTCAGGGGTAGGAGGCAGGGTCACCCAGTGACTGGTTTAGGTCCTGGCGACTCTTAAAGGGTTGGGGAGGCTGACAGGGGGCACTGAGAGCCCTGGGCTCTGGGCCAGGTGGTGAATTACAGTGACTCACGGACGGCAGAAGAGATCTGTGAAAGCAGCTCCAAGATGATCACGTTCATCGACCTGGCAGGCCACCACAAGTACCTACACACTACCATCTTCGGCCTCACCTCCTACTGCCCCGACTGCGCCCTGCTGCTCGTCAGTGCTAACACTGGGATTGGTACGGGGCAGGGGGGCAGGGACGGGGCTGGTGGGGGGTGCTGACTCTCCTACCCTGAGTCTCCTCGAATCCGGGAGTCAGACGAACTCTCCTGTCCCCCCTGCGCCCTCCCACATTCTCACCCCTCTCCTGCTGCCCGCCTTCCTTCTCTGAGGCAGCTGGCACCACAAGGGAGCATCTGGGGCTGGCCTTGGCCCTGAAAGTGCCCTTCTTCATCGTGGTCAGCAAGGTGGACCTGTGTGCCAAGACCACAGTGGAGAGGACAGTACGCCAACTAGAGCGGGTCCTCAAGCAGCCTGGCTGCCACAAAGTCCCCATGCTGGTCACCTCCGAGGATGACGCTGTCACTGCGGCTCAGCAGTTCGCCCAGTCACCCAAGTAAGCTTTCCTCACTCCAGAGCCCTGATCATGGGGAAGGCTGCCGCGTGGCGTCCCACCCCAGGACAAGACCAGTTCTGGCTCAGTTCTGTGTTTTTTCCGGTTGGGATTGTGGGAGGGAGTCTGCTAGCCAGCCTGGAGGCTTGCTGGTGCCTGGGATGCAGGAGACAAAGTGCTATGCCAGGCATTCGCTGTCTCCCTTGGGCTTCGGGGTGAGCCTTGTGAGCCACATTCCTTGGCTGGCTCACAGAGAAAGGACTCAGAGCTCCTGACAAGGTCAGCAGATAGGAGAGAGGTGCCCCTGCCCACTCCCCCCCACCCCCGCCCCAGAAGCTCCCCATTGCATGCAGGGAGCTCTAGCCTCTGCTTCCTATTAGAAGCTTCCTCATCTGTCCATTCCATGCCTCCCTCTACAGCGTCACTCCTATCTTCACGCTGTCCAGCGTATCTGGAGAGAGTCTGGACCTGCTTAAAGTCTTTCTGAATATCTTGCCACCACTCACCAACAGCAAAGAGCAGGAGGAACTCATGCAGCAGCTGACGGAATTTCAGGTAATTTGCCACCTGAACGGGCAGTGAGTTGGAGAACTGGGAGGGACTAATTCTGACCGAGCCCTGAGCCTGTTTCAAGATTTTGGACTTGCCAGCCCTACTTGGCTGGCTGTTGATAGCGTTTTCTTTGGCCTCAGGTGGACGAAATCTACACAGTACCGGAGGTGGGGACAGTTGTTGGAGGGACACTTTCCAGGTGAGTTGCTTTGCTTGCTCCCCATCCCCTCCAGCCCTCACATACCCATACACTCCATCATGGCCTTAAGGAGACCTTGGAGTTGTACAGACCGATCTAAACGACGTGCTTGTTTCCGGATTGGGCTTTCACCATGAGAAGAGCTGGAGAAGCCTAGTCTGTTGACTCAGGAGGGAAGAACTAGTATTGCCGCTAACTAGAAATCTCCAGGCTCCTGAGGGAGAAGTGTGGGTCTTGAGCCCCAGTTGTATTCACCTGACATCATTTCCACATAGGGAAATGAGAGATCCCTTAAGGCTTTTTTCAAAGCAGAGGGTGTGTTTAGTGTCAAAGCTGCAGATACCTCTCACCATCACTACTGGCCTTTCCAGGTATTAGCCGTTAGAGTCTGAAGCTTGAACTGGGGCCTCCTCCCCTGCGCCCCACCCCGCAACCGAGGGAGTCAGCTTAGAAGGGAAAGAATGTTCTGGGTGACCCTCGCAGAGAAGGAGGCTGTTGGGGGTAGGGGGTGCTAAACTGACACCGTGCCACCTGCCCTCTGGGCCGCAGTGGGATTTGCCGTGAGGGGGACCAGCTGGTGGTGGGCCCCACGGATGATGGCTGCTTCCTGGAGCTGAGAGTGTGCAGCATCCAGCGCAACCGCTCTGCCTGTCGTGTGCTGCGAGCTGGTCAGGCTGCTACGTTGGCCCTCGGGGACTTTGACCGTGCACTTCTTCGCAAGGTAAGGTGGGAGGATGGGTTGGAGAGGGAACCCAAAGAGAAGTGCCTGGGAGACTGACTGCTTGAATGAGAAGCACCTAAGATGCTTCAGAGGAACTCAAAGGAAATAGTCTCTAACCCAAGAAGGTGGTTACATAGACTGTATGAAAAAGGCTTGGAATACTGAGAATACTTAAATATGGATCATTGTCGTCCAGGAGCCTAGAAATACTAAGCATTAGAAGGATTAGAGGACATGGCAGGGATGAGGAAGAGTTCTAAGTGGAGAGTTTTGAATATTGTCTTCTAAGGTCTTTGTGTTCGAAGTCCTAGAGGAAGAGGTTCAGGAGCTGGAGAGGGTGTGACGGTGGTGGGGGAGGGAGAGACTAATGCCAGGTCTGCCCTTGGTCTGGGGGCTGTGCCTCCGCAGGGCATGGTGATGGTGAGCCCCGAGATGAATCCTACCATCTGCTCAGTGTTCGAGGCAGAGATAGTCCTACTGTTCCATGCCACCACGTTCCGGCGAGGCTTCCAGGTGACAGTACACGTGGGCAATGTACGTCAGACAGCAGTGGTGGAAAAGATCCATGCCAAGGTGAGAGGGACCCAGCCGTGCCGTTTTTCCAGGGAAAAGTTAGAATTCTTGTGCCTCCAGAAAGGAAGGAGGCCTGACCCCAGACTCACAGAGAACTCCCTGATCCCACAAAGGGGACAGAGCCCCACTCTGGGTGGGTAGAAGCCTGATAGGCCCCTGAGGGTGGAGAGCCAAGGCTCGTAGAGAATGGGATGGGAGGCACTGTCCAGGACGAGTGATGGCGTATCTGCTGCAGGACAAGCTGCGGACAGGGGAGAAGGCAGTGGTACGTTTCCGCTTCCTGAAACACCCAGAGTACCTGAAGGTGGGCGCCAAGCTGCTGTTCCGGGAGGGTGTCACCAAGGGCATCGGCCATGTCACCGATGTACAAGCCATTGCAGCAGGAGAGGCCCAGGCCAACATGGGCTTCTGAACTCCTCCAGGCAGGCACAGCTCCATTGCTGTCCCTACAATACATGAGGTGACTTCTGGCCATGCTGCCCACTGTTGGCGGCTCTGTGTGTTAATAGGCAAGGGAGAGACCGGTGCTCTCTGCCCCATGCTCCCTGCCACCTTTCTGGAGAGGTGCCAAGCTCGGTGTGGCCAGGGAGGGGCAGTCCTGAGGGAGAAGACAGGAGAATTCAGGGCAGTGCTCAGCAGCTGTGTGCCCACCTGGTTGGCTCATCAACCCTGGCAACCCCATGGCCTGTCTGCTGGAGGGAGCTGACCACCGCCACCTTGGCCCCACTGTCGAGACTGAGCATGATTTGCCGGTGTGGTCCCTGCACTTCAGGAATTGTCACAACAACTGGGGGTGGTCCTCGAAAGCACTCCTTTTTCTATACCTCTTCTCAAGGCCATGTAAGTTGCCCATCTCTACTTGACTGTGGACAAAAGACATTTGCTCCTGGCCATCTGGTGGCCCAGGGTCTGAAGAAATGGCACAGGGACAGAGCTCCCACCTTGTGCTGAGACATGAGGTCTGTTCCTCAGCTTTGTCTCCTTTCCCTTCTTCACTCAAGGGCCATTTCCCATTTCTCTGCTCATAGGCCCCACAGGTGCTATTTGTCGTGCTGGCCCAGGCGTGGGGCTGCCAAGCTCAGGTTTGGCATACCGAAGGTCAGCTGCATGTCAATCAGTCTTGTCCCCTCCTCTGCAGTGATTTGTTGGTTTTAATGCTGGATCAAACAGTGTTTTACTTTCCCAGACGAGTGACTGGGGACCTGACCCACAGCTCCTCATCCTGCCACCCTTTCCCCCCCCTTCCTGCTCCCATGTAAGTCCTCCCTCTGTTGCAGGGAACCTAGAGGAAAGGGAAAGATGTTGCCATATTTCCTACTCTTAGGGCATGGACTCCCTCCTTTCCCTTTGTTAATGTCCTGGGTTCCCCGGACTCAGGGATTTGTTGGTTCAGGTTTCTCTGCATATATGTGTGTGTGTGTATATCTATATATATACACACACACACATATACACACACACACATATATACATATATATATATATTTAAATACACACATATATATTGTACAGAATAAAAAATGTTTTATTGAATACACTGTGCTTATGCTTAAGATACGGGCTCAGCTTCCAGAGCTAGATTCCTCTTCAGGATCAGACAAGTGAAACCCTAACACTGCTGAGCCCTGAATGGGGAAGGAACCCATCTGGTGTCTCATTCACCATTCTTCCTTTCCTCTCCCTCCCATGCGGATCAGTGTTCTGGTATCGTGACCTGGCTATTCTGGCCTATTTGCATAGTTCTCAAGTGAGCAGAATAGAAAGTGAAACTGCCGCCTTTTCAGCTGAGATAGGTAACCACGCCCCCTGCCGAGGTCACAGTGGTGAGGAGACCGCTCCGTGCCTGTCAGAGGTTTGGAGATTAGTGTGCCAGCTACTTAATGAAGAATGGATCTTAGAGTCTTGGCAATCTGGCCCTCGGACTTTCCCTAGCAATGCAAAATAGCCTGAAGTGAAGTTTACGTAGCCTAAACTGGCTTCTTGGAGCTCTGAGGGCCACCCAGCGAAACCTTAGTCCTTTCTTCCTGTTTCTGTGTTCAGAGTACCTGTCATGTTTTATAGGACTGCGTTTTGAGTACTGATCCTTACAAAAGAAATTTGATGATAAATGTGGCCCAAGGTCCCATGAGGCATTCTGTCTACAGGGTTTTTTGTTTGTTTGTTTTTAAGAGGGAGAGTGCGTGCCAGCGAGCAGCCGGGTTGGTGTTGGGTGGGCGGGTGGACAGAAAGAGAGAAAATCTCCCAAGCTGGGCCTGACACAGGGCTTGATCTCAAGACCCCAAGATCATGACGTGAGCTAAAATCAAGAGCGGGAAGCTGAACCGACTGAGCCACGCAGGCGCCCCCATCTCCAGGGTATTAAAGTAATAGCTTCCCTAACTATTCAAGCTCTGCTGTTTTTAAAAAATATCACTGGCTTAACTTGCTACCGTAAGAAGCCTGTGGTTGAAGAACTTCCTCTTCCTCCTGTGTTGGGGACTAAGAGCTATTTACTTCCTTCTGTGCAGTTGCTGATAAACAGCTCAGAGAGTAGGTTGTATTCAGCGAAAACGTACTATAGCTTTCACCCAACGCTGACTTTTGCATGTCTGTCTGCTGTCCCCTCCACAGGCTAATTGTCAGTATGCTGGGGCAGGGTTGGCATTTCCAAGAAAACAGAAGGTGTGCTCCTGGTATGGTCGTGACTAGTTACCCATTCCCCCCGTCTTGGCCTCTAGAAGTCCAATGAAACCCGAGTTTCTACCACATTGCTTTTCTATATGACTCTTTCCAATCAAAGTGTTCAAAAGTTGTTCCACTTAATCTGTATAGTACCCGAAGGAGAGTATTGCTTCATTTTAGGGTTGTTTTTTTTTACTTTTCACTGGATTAAGAAAGGAAATTTTAGAAAATGATCTCAGTACTTTTTTAAAGATTTTATTCATTTATTTGTCAGAGAGAGCGAGCGAGCACACACAAGCCGGGGGGCGGGGGGCAGGCAGAGGGAGAAGCAGGTGGGACTCGATCCCAGGACCAAGGGATCATGACCTGAGCCGAAGGCAGGCGCTTTTACCGACTGAGCCACCCAGGTGTCCCATGATATCAGTATTTAGTAAAACATCTTCAGGAACCAGTGAGCTATACCTTGCTACGTTAATGGAACATTTAGGAGGATAAAAAGATGTGTAAAGCAGCCCCTCCCACCACACCAGTGGCATGTACATTTTTACTCCCAGTTCCAGTAATCATCTAAAATTATTTACTACGTATTTTTCATCCAGTGAATCTCAAGCACCTATTATGTGCAAGGCAGTGTGAAGAATTCTTGCCCTCAAGAAACTACAAATCTAGTAGGAAAGGGCCATGTACACAGTATTCAACTGCTACAAGAGGAAAATATTTTTGAAGGAAGAAGTAATTTTCTGCTACACTCAGCGTTTTTCAAATGCTGCCCCCTTCTTCAAACTAAATACAGACCCCCCCAATTTATAAATAAGTTTGAAAAGCAGTTCGTTTGTGTATTATGTATGAGAGGAGGGATACGTACACCATTCTTCCTACTCACTTCCCCTAACACCACCTAGTTCAGTTCATCTTCAGTTGGGTTCTCTGTGTAACACAAGGTTTCCCATATCAAAAAAGCTGATTTTCCACATAGAAGAATGCAGATTAAGAATACAGTACTATAAACACGGATAAGTGCAGAAAGCTACAATAAACCCTAAGCTAAATATTCAAACATCAGAAGGGAAGACAGGAACATGCCAGTGACCCTGAAAGCCAAGCACTACCTCTTAAGTTTGTACTTTAGGGTTTAAGGAAATGTCATTGCCCTCTACAAACCTGGCTGGCCACGCCATCTTCTAGATCAGTATTTCTCAAACACCCTGGAGAATCCTGTTAATATACAGATTCTGATTCAGTAGGAATGGGGGTAAGATTGAGACAATTTTTTTTTTTAAAGATTTTATTATTCGACAGAGAGAGAGACAGTGAGAGAGGGAACACAAGCAGGGGAGTGGGAGAGGGAGAAGCAGGCTTCCGGCTGAGCAGGAGCCCAATGTGGGGCTCGCTCCCAGGACCCTGGGATCGTGACCAGAGCTGAAGGCAGACGCTTAACGACTGAGCCACCCAGGCGCCCCAAGGCTGAGACAATTTCTTTTTTTTTTAAAGATTTTATTTATTTTATGTATTTTTAAAGATTTTATTTGAGAGAGAGCACATGAGAGGGGCGAGGGTCAGAGGGAGAAGCAGACCCCCTGCTGAGCAGGGAGCCCGATGCGGGACTCGATCCCGGGACTCCAGGATCATGACCTGGGCCGAAGGCAGTCGCTTAACCAACTGAGCCACCCAGGCGCCCGAGACAGTTTCTAACAAGTTCCCTGATGACCCTGATGCTGCTGTTCCTCAAAATCACACTCAGCCTAGGAAGATTCTAGAGATGATCTCGTTCTGAGCATGACTTACCCAATCTAAACAGAGTTCCTGAACTGGTCCATTAACAATCTCATTCTACACTAGACCAAATGCAAGAGGTAGAAGGGCCGGTGGCTAAAACTGTGGCCATAACAGGATTTACTTGTTTGAAATGCGGTATTTATTGAGCAGCTTCTGTGTACAGAGCGCTACCCTAAACTAGTTACCACTTTAGGGTTTCAGGTCTTCACCTCATGTTCTCAAACCTCACATTTCGGTCAAAGCATTATCTGAACTGCCCCCATCACAGAGCTTGGGGAAAATTTTTTTTTTTTTTAAAGATTTTTTTTTTCTTTTTAAGATTTTATTTATTTGAGAGAGAGAGAATGAGAGACAGAGAGCATGAGAGGGAGGAGGGTCAGAGGGAGAAGCAGACTCCCTGCCGAGCAGGGAGCCCGATGCGGGACTCAATCCAGGGACTCCAGGATCATGACCTGAGCCGAAGGCAGTCGCTTAACCGACTGAGCCACCCAGGCGCGCCCGCTTGGAGAAAATTTTTTAAAAAAAACGTTTTTTTCTCAGTTCCTATTTTGTGCCGTCTTTAAGCCACGTACTTTAAATACACTGTCCTTAATCTCCCATAATCTGTAAGGTTTATCAGTTGTACAGATAAGGAAAGTGCCTCTCCTAGGCTTCGAGGCCCACACATTTGTACTCTGACACTGCCTCCCTAAACTCTGATGATTAAAAACTCAAAGCAGTGATATCTGCAAGATAAGTTAGTTTTTACATCTCTGTCAGCAATGGAATTGGGATCCATGCATGTGAAGAGATGGGAGTTTTAACTCCGCATCTAACTGGATTATTTCTCTTACTAAAAATTTCATAAAGTTACAGATTTCCTTGCGAAGTGAGCATATTTCCATCTCCTAGTTTCCAGGTAAAATATTAAAACCCTGCAACAAGCCTGAGGGCAGCACTAGTGTGTTAATGGCTTAAAAAATGATTCCAATGTCCGCATGCCCTCAGGCCTAGGGCGTTTATTACTGGAGGCTGAAGGGCTCTTGGGATTTCTTTTGCTTTGAGGAGAACCGGCAGGAACAGCCTGTGAGTTTGAGGAGTGGGGCTGCAAAAAGGATTTCTGCAACTCCAGTGCAAAATGATAGTCCATATGTTCTGGCATCTCCCAGACAGGTACCAGAGAGCCACACTTCTCACAGGGCACTTGGTCCTCAGCTGCCATAGGACTTGGGGTAGTAGTTGATTTCTGAGCCACCTCCAGAGCAGAGCTGGAAGTTAGAGAAGCAAGCCTGCTTGGGCTGTTCTGGGCCAAATCCATCTCTGTAGGAGTTGTTTTAGAGGATCCTAGCTTCAATGCTGCTTGACAGACAGGGGTGCAGTCTGGATACTCTGCTGGAAGACAGTTTGTTAACTCTTCACGGCTGGACTGTGGATTTTGTGGAGTGAAGAAAACTGAAGGATTATTAAGCTGTTTCTGCTTTAGAAGTAGACTCTTCAGCTTAAAGAAGGGCTCAGTTCCCGTAGTATGACTGGTTTGGAAAGGTAAGGAGGGCTTGGATGGTGAATTGCTCATGGGGGCCTGGGTAGTGGCAGTAAGAGATGACAGTGAAGTTTCTTTGACTTTCTGCTTTTCTGCAGCTTTTTGGAAGAATGATTCCAGAGAAGTGGTTGCTCTCTTAGTGGCTGTCACTGCTGGGCCACATCCCTGGGTCTTAGCTTCTGGACTGGTAACTGGCACCTTTGGCAGGGAACTTGGGTCATTGCTCAAGAAGGTGGTGATGTCTGTGCAAGATGAAGGGGCAGGGGCGGAGAATTTGGTAGCGCAGAGAAAGAGCATTGTGAGGGGAGGGGACCTATACAGAAAGTAAAGGAACAAGATTAGCACTAGGTCACATATGCAGTTTGTAAATGACTGGGATTATGATTCTGCCACAAGAGGAAACTATTACTGCAGTGTTCTTAAATATTAGGGCATCAGATTAGTACAGATTCAGTAGACCTGGAATACGCAGAGAATATGCCTTCCTAACAAGTTCCTAGGTGATGCTGATATTGCTGGCTTAGGACCACATCTTGAGAACTGCTGACTTGGTGAACACCTAACCACGTCAGACATACACAAAATGGATCCCCTGACAGCTAGGTATTCATAAGGTACATCAGAAGATACATAAGAGCAGTTATAATTTAGGACTGAGGCAAGAAATGTTAGTCAGGGCAACAAAAAAACTTTAGAATATTTAGATTGGGAATTCTCTTGAAAAAAACCCTGTTAACCCCATTCTGTTTTTAAAGAGGGCACCACCATTATAACCCTCATTCTGACAGACTTGCAACTCGAATTTCTAGAGAATGAAATCCCACAACTGGAATGACCTAACCTAGTCTCAGAAACATTTCAAGAAATTCCTGCCATAGAGTTACTCGTTATGTCTAATTACTCAAATAATTTTCACATGAGTTGAATTTCAGATGATAAAACATGCTTTTATATACAGATTAGTCTCTCGATAAGGTAAAGAGTAAATGCCGTTTTAAAACTGTTACGACAGTATCTCACTATCCCCTGGTTTCATGCTTTTGGACACTCTTATAATCAGATCATTTTGATGCTTCCTGTCAACAGATTTCACATTCCCGATAAATTATTAGAGTCTGTCAATTTATAAGGCTTCATATGAACACAGTATCATATTTATCTTTTAGTTCAATGAAACTGTTCAATATTTGAAAATAAACACATATACCAGGAAGTAAAAGTTAAATAAACTATTCCACACAAAGAACAAAGATTCCAGCTTTAGAGACCCCATCATATTGTAGGTCTGCACATACAGTAGTACCCACAGAGTTAGATAAGCAATAACTTAGGTGTTCAATGAATATTTATTTATTTATTTGTAGTTGACACAATGTCACATTAGTTTCAGGTTAAATTTTATTTTTTATAATCTTCAGTATAGATCTATAAGTAAACAACCAATTTATGTTTCTCACATAATTATATTTCCATTGTGAATTAGGAATACTTTTTTCAATGTAACAGGCTATGTTAAATAAAGGATTCCCATACTGAAAATCATTAATATCTGAGCAATAAATAAACATATTCCAATGATATATTTGGTTATTTTTCATTACCAAATGAAGTGAAATTTAATATGACATTCGGTATTATGCCAGTGGAGCTTGTAATTGGGTTGGGATGTTAGATTGAGATTATCAATAAATACAGGTCGCTTTCATTATCAAGGAAGATAGTTTTAAGATAGAACAATCAAGTGTTGAGAGAGAAGTTCCCAAGTGTATCCTTGAAACTTGACTTCCATACTCACACATGCAATTGGTTGTTCCCTCTGATTGCAGCAAAGGTAGGGATAATATTGGTTTACTTTGCCTCTGAAACCCATCCCTCAGAACTGGAATGCACCAAATGTCAGCACAGAAGCTGTAGTTGAGCTGCCTTATTTCTGGTGTTTCTGTTGTGTTCTGCCATTCCTCTCTGGGATAGGTCCTCCTAGCAAGAGTCACCAAGAACCTACCCCAGCTGGAAAGCTATGTACCCACGAATTTTAGACCAAGTCAGGGTTCAAGTGTCTTCTAAGAAGACAGGCTAGAATTCAACTCACCAGTCAGTTTTGATTCCTGAGGTGTTACAGTTCCTGATGACAGCAAACGCATCATGGCTCATCTTGTGAGCATCATAGAGGGTAAGGGCACAGCAGCGGCGCACGCTGCTGAGACGTTTGTCTCCTTGTACACGAATGCTCACAGCCAACTGGGTGGCCACCCTGTCATTCTGTGGGTATAAAAGGATTGAGACCAGAACTAAAGTTCTTGTGAGCATCTGGATTTTATATATACTGAACTCGTGTGAGAGGAAATTAAGAACCAGGGTGACAGAATGGTTTGGAAATAATCACCCTTAATTAATACTTTAAACAGTGATATGACAAGGATCTTATACATCCAGAATTACTTTTGGCATAAAGTCCTTTTAAGCTTAAAGACAGATCAATTTCCAGGGATCCTTACTGTGTTGCATTAGATACAAAGTGGGAGGAAAAGCCCCACTTTAAGGCTTTTAAAGCCTTATGAAGCCTTATAAAGATAAATGAGGACAGAGCGACACCTAGTGAGCAAAGGCAAGTAGGCCCATAACAACTGGGATCCTCTCCCTCTTTATGTGGCCCACCAAAGAACAAACATTCACCACCACCAATTCAGCTAACAAGGGGCAAACAGGTAGTTGTGGATGATTTCTGACAGTGTACAGTTGACTTGTAGGACTCCTAGATGTGGAAACACGAGAGAACATACCAAACAATACCATCAGGAAAGTGAAAAAACCCTCAGAATGGGAGAAAATATTTGCAAATGATTTGTCTGACAAGGGACTTACACCCAGAATATAGAGAGAACTCTAAAAACTCAGTGATGAAGACACAAATAAACCACTTCAAAAATGGGCAAAGAATCTTGACAAATTTCTTCAAAGAAGATAAGAAAATGGCCAATAAGCACCTGAAAACCATATGCACTCGTCTGCTAAAATAAGAAAGGGGCAGTAACAAGGACATAGTGAAATTAAACCCTTTTTACATCGCTGGGAATGTAACATAGTACAGCAACAGTCTGGTAGTTCTTCAAAATGCTAAATATAGTTACCATGTGAACCAGCAATTCTAATCCTAGGCATATACCCAAGAGAAAGGAAACATGTCTACACAAATATCTGTACATGGATGTTCACAGCAACACTGTTCATAATAGCCAAAAAGTGGAAACAACTCAAATATCCATTCACTGATGAATGGATAAACAAACTATGGCATATCCATACAAGAGAATATTATTCATTCATAAAAGGAAAAAAGATACTGAAACATGTTACAATATGAGTGAGTCTTGAAACTATTGTTAACCAAAAGATCTGAAGCCAGCCAAAAGGCCACATATTGCCTTAGTCCACTTACACGGAATGTCCAGAATAGTAAGTCTATGAAGACAAAGCACACTAGCAGTTGCCTAGAACGGGGAAACTGCTAATGGGTATAGGATTTCTTTTCTGGGTGATGAAAATGTTCTTGATTGTGGAATGGTTGAAACAATTCTGGAATATACTAAGTTCAAACTACTAGCTGTATACTGTAAATGGGTGAATTTTATGGTATGTAAAATATATACTAATAAAGCTATTTTTTAAAGTTTTTTTAAAAATTTACTTATTTGAGAGAGAGAACGAGAGAGATGGAGAGGAGAAGGGGCTCGATCCCAGGACCCCAGGATCATGACCTGAGCTGAACGCAGATGCTTAACTGAATCAGCCACCCAGGCACCCCAATAAAGCTATTTTTTTTTTAAGGAAAGGATAAACTAATCATCAGATGTCAAATCTTTGACTTCATACTCTATCTCTAAAACTGCCAGTAATTTTCTGTCACTTGGACTATATTTAAATTGCAATAATTTACAGTCTAATCCCTGAATGCCCTTTTTAATGGCTCTGTATTCTGATGAAGATCCACCAGATCTTCATCAGATTGCAGGGGGGTTTAGATAAGAAATATACAAAAGAGTAGAGGCAAATAGTAATGAGGGGGATGAGGTAGTCATATGTTCACAGTTCTAGGCTTTCAAAGATCATGTTGAGGTTTTTGGTTTTTTTTTTTTAAAGATTTATTTATTTATTTAACAGAGAGAGAGAGAGAGAGAGAGAGCACAAGCAGGCAGAGCGGCAGACAGAGGGAGAGGGAGAAGCAGGCTCTCTGCCGAGCAGGGAGCCGGATGCGGGGCTCGATCCCAGACGCTGGGATCATGACCTGAGCCGAAGGCAGCCACTTAACCGACTGAGCCACCCAGGTGCCCCGATCATGTTGAGTTTTATGGGAGTTCTATGGAAGAAGATAAAAGATTTCTCAAAATTTCCCAGTCTAGGGGTGCCTGGGTGGCTCAGTCATTATGCCTCTGCCTTCAGCTCAGGTCATGATCCCAGAGTCCTGGGATCGAGCCCCACATCGGGCTCCCTGCTCCGCGGGAAGCCTGCTTCTTCCTCTCCCACTCCCCTTGCTTGTGTTCCCTCTCTCGCTGTGTCTCTGTCAAATTTAAAAATATATATATTAAAAAAAAATTTCCTAATCTGGGATCTTTTTGTATCTTTGTCTCTACTCCTCTTTCAGGTAATTAACAACTGGTAATTAAATCCCAAAGCTCACCCCAAGAATAAAGAAAGAAAATCTTACATCATTTCGGTCCTTGGTTAGTCTCTCCTCTAGTTCATGGGCTAATTGCAAAAGCCACCATTGGACCTAAAAAAATGTTGAGACTTTAATCTTTCATTTAAAAGTTCTAGGTTTGTTATAATACTAGATGGAGGATTTGTTCAGTTCTCCCACAAATATAAGTGTACAATAAAATCTCCCCCATAACCAAGGGATCACCAGATTATAGAAATTTTCTGACCTGCTCTAGCTCAAGATTTTCATTTTCTTTTCTGGCTGGCATGCCATCAGGTGAACTTCAGGCATGTTTCAGCTCTGAGAAAAAAGGACACACACAAACTTGGGGCATAATATCCCAGGCCTTCCAAGTTACCACCTACTCAAAAACTGAGTAATTCCATTTCGAACTTCAGTTAGTTCCATTTTATTTCTTTTTGGGTGGAAAAAATAATAAATCAAGCTCCATTTTCAACACACACAAAAAAAGACCTTCATACTTCACAACCGAAAGGTCCCATCTAACTTATTAAACTTTCTGCAGTTATCAAAACCTATCCACTAACCCCTGTAAAAGAGGCAATGTTCTCGTCAAGAATGCCTGCCTACCTGTTCGCAAGTAGCCAGGGCCGTCTTTCCTGGGAAGTTCTTGCCACAGCCAATGGTTTTAGGTAGTTTCCTGGGTTTAACTGGATCATGTTCAATCCCACGGCACATGGCATATAGCCAAGATCTAATAAAAGCAGCAAAAAAACTTTAAGGTGAAAGCAAACGCTTATTTTTGTTAAAATAAAATACCTACCTTGCGCTACCCTTTTATCTCCTTCATGGAAAAGGAAAAATATGTCCAAAATTAAGTATACTTCACCTCTGACAGAATCCCTGCCCTTCCCAAATAATTCTAGTGCAATATATTGCCAAGGAGAGGAACACCTGGTTATGCTTTTTAAAGTCAAGTCATCATTTGTATTTTTGGAAAAGTGCCAAGCAAACCACTGATTCATATCCCCAAGTTTTTTGGTACTTACTTAAAAAGATTTTAAGGGAATTATCAGCATTTTAGCACACAAAAATGATGTATATACCCAAGCCTATCAACCTATTTAGGTAAATGAAAAACTACTCTAGACTGACAGGCCACAGTGATTTAATATTTTAAAGCAAAAGGACCAATGATATTACCTCGAGGAACGAATGTTAACTTAAAGATAGGTCTAAATTTTACTGGGTGCTTTTGTCCATATTTGAATTTAGCATCTCCATAAAGGTTATGATTGAAAAGTATTAGGAATCACTTACCCATTCTTCTCCCCAAAATGACTCTGAAGCTGGGATTCAGTGAACTGAGTCAGTTCACCCATGTATTCCACCCCCAGGATTTCAATGACAGAGGCACCTAGCTTTCCTCCAAGATTACGGCTAACAAAAGAGATAAAGAATTTATAGGTCACATCATAAATATCTGGTTAGCAGCAGACATAAGAAATTTTGCTTGTGTAAATAGCTCTCCAGAGGATTCTGGGAAAATGAGAGTCAGTCCTGTAAACTATTAATTTTCTAGTATAAGACTGAATGATTCTGGAAATTCAAATACTCTGGGAGTTAGGACCTGGGAAGATTAACAATAGCATAAACAAAAGGTTAAAGTCATTGATTAGGGGCACCTGGGTGGCTCAGTCGTTAAGCGTCTGCCTTTGGCTCAGGTCCTGATCCCAGAGTCCTGGGATCAAGCCTGGAGTTGGGCTCTCTGCTCAGTGGGGAGGCCTGCTTCTCCCTCTGCCTGCCGCTCCCCCTGCTTGTGCTCTCTCTCTGTCAAATAAATAAAATCTTAAAAAAAAAAAAACAAGAATATAATAATAATTCTTAAGCTTGGCCCTTGAAGCTTCCTTTAATCTGTCATCAACCTACCTTTTCAGTCCTATTTCTAGCACATATCTTCTTCATTTTGGTCCAGTTAAACTAGTTTATGTCCCAGCTCACTGAAAATACCTTATACTTTTCCCCCCTTTGTGTTCAAAACATTATTGAAATCAGAATTGCTCATCAATTCTCATCTGACAAGACAAAATCTCATGTCTTTTTCATAAATCCTCAGATTTCTCTTCTATGAACTCTGATAACTACCCGTACAACTCATTTAGCAACTACTCATGTACAGTCTTTTTTTTTCCAAGATTTTATTTATTTGACAGTAATAGAGCCAGAGAGTACAAGCCGGGGGAGGAGGGACTGGCAGAGGGAGAGGGAGAAGCAGCCCCCCCACCAGCTGAGCAGGGAGGCCCCATGTGGGCTAGATGTGGGGCTGGAATCATTACCTGAGCCGAAGGCAGACGCTTAACCAACTGAGCCACCCAGGCGCCTCACTCACGTACAGTCTTGATAGCACTTTTACTGTTGCTTTCAACTGTTACATCTTGTCCCTTCCACGATATTATACACCCTTGCCAAGGACCCACATTGGTATGCACAGCCTAGTTATTCATTTTATTTGGCTTTTTCTCTCACAGCTAGTTTGGGAGCAGTTCAGCAGCCCTGAACACCTTGATATCATATTAGAAGAAAAATAGGAAGTAAAATCTCCATTTGTTTTGTTATTTAGTAACAGACATGAATAAAAAGGCTAGAGGGAAATTAAATATACAGCTAAAAACCAGTTCATTTTTAAAATTCAGGATTAAGCAACTTCCACAGATAATACAGAATTGAAGGTTCATTAGGAAAAAAAGTCTCTGTGTTTTTCAAAATCTCCTGTGTTATCTCCCTTCTACTTTCCTGGCTACCTACTTTTCCTGGCTCCAGTCTTTCATAAGGAACAGAAAAAACCAGAGAGTGCCCTCACAAAGTATATGAGTGAAACTGAAGGTACTCCCTGAATACTTACATTTTGCTAATAGGCATTTGGCTGAAGAGCTGTGGGACTGACCCATGTGAGACCAGGGTCTGGTGGTTGGGCTTGTTTAGTCCACAGGCCAGTTTTGCCAGGACCTGGAGTATGGAAAGCATAAAAACTTCATTACTGACAACCTCACCCCCACAGAGAGTTGGTGAATATTAACACACACAAACAAACACAGGCACAGCTTAAGGGCTGTAACTAATGGTTTCCACATTAAAACCAAAAACAAAACCAGAAACTCAAGATCTCTAAAACGTGGTATCCCACAACATCCTCAGTGGAAACTATGACCCATTATCAGCATCCTCCTTATTCTTTCCACATCTTCTATTCTCAGTTTTCCTTTAGTTATTTTTTCCATCCCCATCTATTCCTTAAGGTTCTCCCACTTCAAGAGGGTAAAAAGCCTAGAGAAGCTGCAGAAGAAACTTCTATAAGATGCATTTCTTAGCATGTCCATATAAAAATGCTGAAACCAACCTGTTTTACCCTACTCCATTTATTTATATTTCTTGATTAATGGTTAGTCCATTTTGAGTCCTGGATTTAACACAGTTTACCATAATTTAAGTTTCTGTGATACGAGATTGGACTCAAAACCATCCTCCAATAGCAAACATCTTATGCTAGAAACGAGACTTCAAAATTAAAAAAAAAAAAACCTTAAATCCTTGAGAACTCTTTTGAAAGAATAGGTGCTTCAGTGGTATCATTTCACAAATTATAATTGGTAGGAAAAGTATAAAATCATCCTTTAAATTCACTGGAGAGATTCTCTGGAACTTCTACTAGGCAATATTTAGTCTCATTTAAACTACTACAGTGGGACTTTAGTTTCCCCTCCCTTCACCCAATCAGAAAAATATTCTAAAACTCTGTGGGATAGTTTGGCAATTGGAGGAAGGGGGAAAAGGCAGTAACCAGGAATAATCAGCCACTGCCCAATTATTGAGCCTAGTCAGAAGGGGACGAAGATCCCAGACCCTCACTGTACTTTAATAAGAAAACCAGTTATTCTGCCCCTGGATTATTGACAATTGTCTGTATTCCCTAAATCAAAATAGTGGTCCAAATTAATAAAATTTTATTATTCCATCTTTCTTATTCCTCATTAGAAAGGAGGGAATAGGCAAAAGCCTAAAATACTCAGGCAATACCACAAAGGTAGTGAGATAATACTAGGATATTCAGCAAGTGAAAAGAAATAGGTTTGTATATAAAATTCAAAGATTAACATTAACCTCCTTTCTATAGATAGTTCAGTCATTAAGGAAATATTTTGGATACAACTATATAGATAAGCATTTTCTGCAGATTTTTCAGATTGCTTCTTAGGAAAGTACATGTTCACCTTATTGTGTGAAATTCCAGCTGAACACTGAAAGCCTGTCTCCTTCTCTATGGCTGCTCTCATTTCCTCCACAATCACAGCTCCAACAGTGAGCTGCAGGTCTGGAGAGGTGGTGTTATCAATCTGAAGAGACTCAAGCCATTGAAATAAGCCTCGTTTTCGCATCTCCTCTGAAAAAATTGAAAGGTTGTATTTAGACATTTTTTTAAAGTCAGGATTTTGTGTTATCTAATACAGAAATGCTTCCTTTTCACAGTACTTTAGATATGTACATTTTCTTTTTTTTTTTAAGATTTTATTTATTTATTTGACAGAGAGATATAAGAGCACAAGCAGAGGGAATGGCAGAGGGAGAAGGAGAAGCAGGCTCTGCACTGAGCAGGGAGCCTGATGCGGGACTCGATCCCAAGACCCTGGGATCATGACCTGAGCCGAAGGCAGACGCTTAACATCTGAGCCACCCAGGCGCCCCGTTTTTTTTTTTTTTTTTTTCCTTTTTATTTAAGAGAGAGAGACAGGGAGTGGGGAGAGGGAGACACAGAGGAAGAAGCAGTCTCCCCACTGAGCATGGAGGCAGATGTGGGGCTCAGTCCCAGGACCCCAAGATCACGACCTAAGCCAAAGTCAGACACAACCAACTGAGCCATCCAGGTGCCCTGATATGTACGTTTTCAGACACAAAAAAAATGGCAGTTGCTTAGACTTCTAGGTACTCAGAAGGGAGATCCATTTCTCCTTCCTATCAATTCTAGCAGCCTTAGCTTCAGCATAGGCTGAAACTTACAATATGCAACAAATATTTTATATATTGTCTTTCATGATCGATGATTTTAAAGTATATCTGTTTTCTCTCTCTGGTTCTCGGGAACTTTCTTCCTCCAACTTTCCCTTGTAACTCCCCCCACCCACAAGAATTCTGTTATTCAATTAGAAAATATTCAGAATTAACTCACGCTTCAAAATAAATGTATTTATATATTTTTAGAGACTGGGTCTCCTGGTGAGTAGCTAAAATTCTGGTGAGACACTAGTTTTACTCTTTTTTATTTTTTTAAGACTTTATTTATTTATTTGACAGAGACAGCGAGAGAGGGAACACAAGCAGGGGGAGTGGGAGAGGGAAAAGCAGGCTTCCCGCTGAGCAGGGAGCCTGATGTAGGGCTCCATCCCAGGACCCCGGGATCATGACCTGAGCCGAAGGCAGACGCTTAACGACTGAGCCACCCAGGTGCCCCTAGTTTTATTCTCCTGACAAGCTATTGAAATTAGATATAGCTTTGGACTCAGGGCCTTGAAAATATCTTACTATCCAATTTAGAACTAGTCAGTTTTGAAAAAGCCTAAAAAATGATTATAAAGCAAGGGAGGTAGGTATATAGAAAATCTAGACATGTTGGTTTAAAGAGACAGTAATGAGGTATGAACAAGGCAAGAAAATACACCAAATTATTGTGGAGAGGTACAGTGAGGATTCCCATACATAGAAGAGGAAGATGAGCACATAGAAGTATTTTCCAACTCTTGGGCGCCTGGGTGGCTCAGATGGTTAAGCGTCTGCCTTCGGCTCAGGTCATGATCTCAGGGTCCTGGGATCGAGCCCCGCATCGGGCTCCCTGCTCCTTGGGAGCCTGCTTCTCCCTCTGCCTCTCTCTCTCTCTCTGTCTCTCATGAATAAATAAATAAAATCTTAAAAAAAAAAAAAGAAGTATTTTCCAACTCTAGATGAGTGCTGCTTCTCTCCTTTGCTGGCTTATCTTCTTCCTTTAACACTCTAGCAGATACTGAGCAACATTCTCTTATCTGCATATACGCTTTTTTCTCTTGGTGAACTGGTACTGGCTTACGTTTCAGTTTGCTTATGCTGAGTACACACAAATCTTAATCTCTATTCTCAAACTCTTAAACTCTAATCCCTTATCTCTACCTCCCCACAGAATACCTCTTCTTGAATTTTTCATTATAGTTTCAAACTATAGTTCACTATGCTTTCTAAACATAAAGAAAATCAATCTTTATTATGTTCCTTCTCAAATATTCTCTTTCCCAAACAACTCCCTATTTCTTTCTTTTTTTAAAAGTAGGCTCCACGCCCAGCATGGAGCCCAACACAGGGCTTGAACTCAGAACCCTGAGATCAAGACCTGAGCTGAGATCAAAAGTTGGATGCTTAACCAACCAAGCCACCTAGGTGCCCCACAACTCCCTATTTCTAGTAAAGGTTTGAAATTCAAATAATATTGGCTTCCTTTCTCTCATTCCCATTTAGTCAACAAAACCCACTTCAAAGTATTTCATATATCCATTGCAATCCACCCTATTTTGTTCAGCTTTTCTTCATTCCTGCCCAGACCACCTTAACTCCTAAACTACCCTCTCTCTGAATGCATTTTACATAATGCCCATGAATGAAATATTCTCAAATACCAATGTCATCCATCTTATCCCCTGTTCAAAACTGATGTTAGGGCGCCTGGGTGGCTCAGTGGTTAAGTGTCTGCCTTCAGCTCAGGTCATGATCCCAGGGTCCTGGGATCGAGTCCTGCACTGGGCTCCTTGCTTGGCAGGGAGCCTGCTTCTCCCTCTCCCTCTGCCTGCCGCTCCTCACTGCTTGTGCTCTAATAAATAAAATCTTAAAAAAGTAAAACTGGTGTTAGCTCTCTCACACCTGTAGAATAAAGTACCAACTCTATAAACTGGCATTGAAGACCATCTGGCCTTTTCAATTCATGTTCCACTAATCTCAAATTTGTTATATCCTTACAATTTCCTGAACATATGATGTCTCAACTTTAAGACATCACTTATTCTATTTCCCTGCTCTTATTTAACTCTGACCTCCCCTTTGCTTAAATAAATATTATTTATACTTTAGGGCTTATTCAAGCCTCATCTATCATGTGGTCTTCTCCAACTAGTCTAGCTAACTTTGGGGCGCTCCCATTGAAGTCCTTTAGCTCTTATCTGTAACACGTACAGCGTAATTGTTAAAAGAATATTCTGTAGTCAGTGTTCAAATATTGACTTTACCACTATGTGACTTTGAACAAGTTCCATAATTCTCTAAGTTTTAGTTTCATGGTCTATGACATGAGCTTGAGTACTGTATCTCATTCAATTATTGTGAGGAATTATATATATAATGTGTGTGTGTATGTGCATATGTGTGTGTGTATATTCTTATATAAAGCTCCTTAGCACAATGCCTTGCATATATTAACAACAGTAAATATAACACCCTTCTTTTCTTTTCTTTTTTTTTTTTTTTTAAGATTTTATTTATTTGACAGAGAGAGACACAGCGAGAGACGGAACACAAGCAGGGGGAGTGGGAGAGGGAGAAGCAGGCTTCCCGCCGAGCAGGGAGCCCGATGTGGGGCTTGATCCCAGGACCCTGGGATCATGACGTGAGCCGAAGGCAGACGCTTAACGACTGAGCCACCCAGGCGCCCCAACACCCTTCTTTTAAAGCCACTTATTATTTATTAGGTTTGGGAAACAAAAAAAACATGAATTTATTGAAATTGTGGGGTTTGGGGGGCACTTTTCCCAACTACTAGAGCTAAATTTTCTCTGCTTTAGATTTCTTCATTATTGCTTTCCCAGATTAAGTAATGTTACAATCCTGCTACTCTATATCCAGGTCAGTTGAACAGGTCCACAAAAGATAAGCAACATTTCTTTGTTTCCTTCTCTAGTTGATAAGAAGAATCTATACTATTTTGGTTTTTCTCTGATACACCGAAGGGGACTAGAGGGAGAAGATTCCGGCAGTTTTTGGTGTAAAATGCCCAATAGAAGTGAGAGACTTCCCTTTTCATATTGAATTATCTGAGTAGCTTTGTGGAAACCAACTGACCAAAAAATGTGGTAATCTATTTGTGTACTTTCTATTCTGTACCATGGATCTGTCTCATCTTATACCAATACACTGCCCTAGTTACTATAAATTTATAGTTAAATCATTTTTTTTTTAAGTAGGCACCACACCCAGCGTGGAGCCCAACATGGGGCTTGAACTTGACCCTGAGATCAAGACCTCAGCTGAGATCAGGAGTTGGACACTTAACCAACTGAGCCACCCAGGTGCCCCATAAATTTACAATTAAATCTTAAAACCAGATAGTGTTTAAGTCTTCTAACTTAGTTCTTTTTCAAAGTTGTTTGGCTATCCCACATCTTTTGCATTTCCATACAAATTTTCAAGTCAGTTTGGCAAATTCTACAAAATCTTGCTGAGTCTAGAAGGGAATGCAATGAATCTTAGGTCAATCTGGGGCAACTTGAGCTCTAATAACATTTAGTCTTTTGATCCATAAGCATGGTATGGCTCTCCATTTATTTCATCTTTTTTAATTTCTCAGGAATGTTTCAGTTTTTGTTTTTTGGTGGTTTTTTTTGAGAGAAAGAGAATGAGAGAGAACACAAGTGAGGTGAGGAGTAGAGGGCAAGGTAGACATCCCGCTGAGCAGGGAGCCTGAAGCGGGGCTCGATCCTGGGACTCCAGGATCATGACCTGAGCTGAAGGCAGCCGCTTAACTGACTGAGCCACCAGGCGACCTTGTTTTATAGTTTTTACGGAACCAGTTTTTCATATATGTATGTGTATATATATATAAATATATTTCACATATATTTCTCTAATAAGTTCATGATTGTAATGCTATTGCAAATAATATGTCTTTTTAAATTTCAATTTCCCGTTTTAAATTTTAGTGTGTAGAAATGCTATTGATTTTTGCATACTGACTTCGTCCCCTACAACCTTGCTAATCTAACTTACTGCATTTTTTGGCGGGGGGCAGGGGGCAAGGGTAGATTCCTTAGGATTTTCTACAAACATGATCATTTCACCTGCAAACAACGTTTACTTCTTCCTTCACATCTGAATATCTTTTATTTCCCCTTCTGTTCTGATTGCAGTCTTGTACCTCCAGTACAATGATGAACAGAACTGGCATAAGAGAGAGCATTGATGAGTTGTGCCAAAGCTTTGGGGTTAAACTGATAAACCTCTAGCTATAGTCCACAATTCCAGGTACCATAACTACAAAAGAGAAGTTACTGTACTGGTAATATGTGTGCCCTCCTCTATGCTATGAGCTGATTAGTGTCTTCCAAGCTACCTCTCGTTGGCAGAATTTGGTCCCCATTTTTTTTGCTGGCTGTCAGCAGAGGGCAACTCTCAAGAGCCTAGCCATGGGGGCCTTCTCCAAAGGCCCTCTCAGAATATGGCAGCTTACTTCTTCAAAGCCAACAGGGGGTCCCTCCAACCCCCCCCAACTCTCATCTTTAACAATGATTTATAATTTCTTATACAACTACACAGCTGCTTCATGTCCTAGGCATTTAGAAGATGCTCATTGGGGCGCCTGGGTGGCTCAGTCATTAAGCATCTGCCTTCGGCTCACATCATGATCCCGGAGTCCTGGGATCGAGCCCCGCATCGGGCTCCCTGCTCGGCGGGAAGCCTGCTTCTCCCTCTCCCACTCCCCCTGCTTATGTTCCCTCTCTCGCTGTTGTCTCTCTCTGTCAAATAAATAAATAAAATCTTTAAAAAAAAAAAAGATGATGCTCATTATATGCTTAGAAAGAAATAAATTAAGAGCAAAGGGAGGAGATAACTAAGGAGTTCCTTAGCTGATACGAACTACTTACAAAATGGCCCTGAAAGGAAAGTTTTCACTCTGGCAGTTTTTGAGTATTATTTTTAAGTAATCCTACCACTTAAAGCTTTCCACACACATAACTATTTCAGAAACAGAAAATAAGCTGCAAACACAGTATGGCTGATCAGGATTGCCAGGTTTGTATTAAGAGGCAGGAGAGCAAAGTTGAACAGAAACTTCAGGATCAAAACATCACAAATACCTGGCTTCCTTACAGGTTTGAAATATGTCACATCCATGAAAAATAATTTCTGGAAGATTATACACACTTAGATCAGCTAATTTGTTATCGGTTTTTTTGGTTGCACACATCATATGAAGACCCAGGAATATAATATGAAATATCATACACCATTTACTAGGCATTGCACTGTTTTGAACACTATCAATAAAAAGATGGTTTACTCCATCTGGAAACTTAATACTTAAACTGGACACACTAAAGCAATATTTACATAAGACATACAGAAATAAGACTTCTTTATAAACCTCTGCATTTTTAATAAAAATGTACATAGGTAAAAAAAATCAATGTAGAAGAAAGAGGAGCATGTCCATTTGAGTTGAGGTAACATTTGCCAACAGTGAAGGTATGTACCATAATCTTTGCCACAGAGCTCTTTGACAATGAGTTGCAGCCAAAAATACCAATGTAATGTGTAGTAACAGTTCTTATTCTGAGGTATGTGGTTTTCAGAGGGTCTGTGAATCTCCTGAAAACTGCCCACAAAACTGTCTAATGTGTAGATATGTGTTTTTCTGAGGCAAGCAAGGGTCCATAGTTTTCAAAAAATTTTCAAAAGGGGATACAGCCCTCAAAAAACCCTTAAAGAACCAATGATTTTAAAGCATTATAAAACCAATTCCAAGTGTTTTAAAGCATTAGACACACAGTAAAATGTAGTACACAAGACTAAGACCAAAGAAAAACCTTCTTTATTCCTTTTTTTTTTTTTTAAATTTGAGATAGAACGTGCAAAAGAGAGAGCACAAGTTGGGGTGCAGAGGGAGAGGGAGAAGCAGGCTCCCTGCTGAGCAGGGAGCCCGATGTGGGGCTCAATCCCAGGATCCTGAGATCATGACCTGAGCTGAAGGCAGATGCTTTTTTTTCCCCAGATTTTATTTATTTACAAGAGAGAGCACACACACATGAGCAAGGGGGAGGGGCAGAAGCATAGGGATTCTTCTGGGACCCTGGGATCATGACCTGAGCTGAAGCCAGACACTTAACCAACTGAGCCACCCAGGCGCCCCTGATCATTACACTTCTGACTCTGGTCCCAGACTAATAAAAGAAAATCATGACATATTTCATCACCAAATGTTTATGTATTATAACTGCCTCCTTTAAGTGGCACTTTTTTTTTTTTTAAGATTTTATTTATTTGCGAGAGAGAATGAGAGACAGTGAGCATGAGAGGGAGGAGGGTCAGAGGAAGAAGCAGACTCCCTGCTGAGCAGGGAGCCCGATGTGGGACTCGATCCTGGGACTCCAGGATCATGACCTGAGCCGAAGGCAGTCGCTTAACCAATTGAGCCACCCAGGTGCCCTGTTTTTTTTTTCTTTAAGATTTTATTTATTTGACAGAGAGAGACACAGTGAAAGAGGAACACAAGCAGGGGAGTGAGAGAGGGAGAAGCAGGCTCTCTGCTGAGCAAGCAGCCCCATGCAGGGCTCAATCCCAGGACCCTAGGATCATGACCTGAGCTGAAGGCAGACTCCCTATCAACTGAGCCACCCAGGTGCCCCTAAGTGGCACATTTTTATTGTCCACTGTATTTTCCTGAAAGAACTGAAGGATTTGCAGCCTCCAGCTTGATAAACTCCGCTATATCAGGATCAGAGAATAAAATAATTCCTCAATTGTCTTTCTCAGAAGCTTCCCTGGGCAGTTCTACTACTACCCTTCAACACATTAAAGGCATATCATGCAACTGTTCAATGGCAAAAGGATACTTTACATCTTACATCTTATTTTAAAACATGGAACCCATGGGAAATTTACCACTTTAACTAGAAGTAAGCTAAACTCTCTCTGAGCTTTTTCTAGACAAATCTTCATTGTTTCTACAAGTAATAACAGATTGCCTTAAGGTTCCCCCCCATAAGAAGTTAACTTGCTACAGGTTGGTATCCAGATAGTTTCCTTTTGGTTAATAGCCAGTGTGCAAAACTTTTTTACTGAAAAAGCACTTCTGAATAAGAACAATGTTACAGAATAATAGCTCTAAAAGTACATGTTACAAACGAAGAGGAGATACACTGTTTTGAAGACAGCCTTTATGAAAAGTACTAGAAAATGTCTAGGAAAAACTGTAGATACCCTGTTAAAAAGCCTCTAACTGCCAAGTTCTTTGCTCTGAGAGATCCAGCTGAATTCCAGTTTCATAATATTTGATTAAAAAAATTTAAGACCCGGGGTGCCTGGGTGGCTCAGATGGCTAGGTGTCTGTCTTTGGCTCAGGTCATGATCCCAGGGTCCTGGGATTGAGCCCCACATTGGGCTTCTGGCTCAGTGGGGAGCCCACTTCTCCCTCTCCCTCTGCCTCTCCCCCTGCTTATGCTCTATCTCTGTGTCTCAAATGAATCAGTAAAAAAATCTTTAAAAAAAAATTTAAGACCCAGATTCTCTTAGATCTGGTATCTAGAACTATTATAAACTAGTATTACCACAAAAGCAAAATTTTTGTTGCCCTAATTTTAAGAAAATATTTTTAACCATCAAGTACACTTACTAAAAGCATTTTCATGCAGATTACAGGATACCTTGTTTTATTGTGCCTTGCTTCAATGTGCTTTTATAAACTGAAGATTTGTGTCAACCCTGCATGAAGTAAATCTATTGGCACCATTTTCCCAATAGCATTTGCTCACTTTGTATCTCTATGTTACATTTTGTTAATCCTCACAATATCTCAAGCCTTTTCATTATTGTTATATTTGTTATGGTGATCTGTGATCAGTGATTACAACTTGCTGAAAGCTCAGGTGGTTAGCATTTTTTAGCACAAAGTTTTTTTAAAATTAAGGTATGTACTTTTAAAGACATAACACTATGGTGCCTGGATGGCTCAGTCGGTTAAGCGTCCAACTCTTGATCTCAGGGTCATAAGCTCAAGCCCTGTGTTGGGCTCCACATTGGGCGTGAAGCCTACTTATAAACAAATAAATAAATAACACTATTGTACACTTAATAAGACTACAGTGTAGTATAAACATAACTTCTATATGCACTAGGAAACCAAAAAATTAACCTGATTAACTTTACTGAGATATTTCCTTTATTGTGGATTGTCGGTAACCAAACCTGAAATATCTCTGAGGTATGCCTATGTATCACAAGTTTTTGTCAGGTAGGTAAAGTAAAAATTGCTTCTCGGCCTTTTGGCTAAGATCAAGTGTAGGTAGGTAAAGTAAAGATGAACTTATAAAAAAAAAAAATCACTTATCATTCCCCTACACATCAATAACCAAGCATAAAATAAAATAAAGTTAAAAAATAGCAATAAAAAATTAAAGCATCTAGGAACTAACACAACACATGAATGCATTAGACCTTTGTAAAAAAAAAAAAGTAAAGCTTTAATAAATATATAGTAATTGGACACTCACATAATAAGGAATTTTGATCCCCATTTCACACCCTATAGACACATACACAATGGATTGTAAATCTAAATGTGAAAAGCAAAACAATAAAGCTTCTAAAAAAAGACAGCAGAATTGCTTCGTAACCTTGAGGTAGGTAAGTACTTCTTAAATAGCACATAAAAAATGCTATCCATAAAGAAAAGATACATGGACCAAATTAAAATTAAGAACCTCTATTCATCAGAAGCCACCAGTAAGAGAATGAGAAACAAGGCAATGACCAGAAGATATTTGCAATACATATATTAATAAAGGATTCATTTCCAGACTATACAAAGAAGTCCTACAGATGAATGAGACAAGATAATCCAACAACAAAAAAATGGGCAAAAGATTTAAATAGGTACTTAATGAAAGAAGATATCAAAATGGTGAATAAACTTACAAAAGGTGCTCAACTTCATTAAGACCAGCGACAAACAAACTAAAACCAGTGACATCACTACACACCCATCAAAATGGCTAAAATGCAAAAGAGGAAAAAAGCAAGTGCTGAAAAGGATGTGAAACAACTGGAACTTTTATATATGCTACTAGTGGGATTATAAATTGGTACAACCATTTTGGAAAACTGTTTGGCAGTACCTACTAAAGCTGACTATAAGCAAACTAAAACTGGTTTTAGGAAATCTTACAATTGAACACTTCTAATCATATACCCAACAGAAATGCATACATTTGTTCACCAAAGATATTTATAAGAATGTTCATAGCAGCACTATTCTTAGTAGCCCCAAATTGGAAACAACCCAAATATCCAACAGCAGTAGGAATGATAATTTGTGGTATATTCATGTAATGCAATACTACACAGTAATGAGAATAAACAAA
Organism: Mirounga leonina; assembly: GCF_011800145.1. Classification (NCBI taxonomy): domain Eukaryota; kingdom Metazoa; phylum Chordata; class Mammalia; order Carnivora; family Phocidae; genus Mirounga; species Mirounga leonina. Next base: position 10,186,628 of record NW_023270807.1, on the reverse strand, counting down.
CTCAACTATATACAACAGAATGGATGAATCTCACAAAGACAGTGTTGACCAAATGAAGCCAGACTTAAATATACACTGAATGATTTCAATTTTATAAAGTTCAAAAATAAGCTAAATAGAAATCAGGACAGTGGTTACTGTAGAATGGGAAGAGGAATGGATAGTGACTGGAAATGTAGGCAGGTGTTCCTTCTAAGGTTCTGGTTTTGTTTTTTGATTTGGGTGGTTCTTAAAAAGGTGGGTTTACTTTGTGAAAATTAGTTATGGCATACAATTGCGATTTGTACACTTATGTGTATTATATCAAATAAAGGTGTAGATGAGAAAGAGAAAGGCAAATATACTGGATTACAGATCTCAGAAAAAGTAAAAATACTACAACAGCTAAAACTTTTTAGCTTAAAAAAAAAAAATTAAAAGGGACACAAATGAAGACCTAAAAATTGGTGATATGTTTATGGATGGCATAAATTAACATTGAGATAACTATCCTCTCTGGGGTTGCCTGGGTGGCTTAGTTGGTTGAGTCTGACTCTTGATCTCAACTCAGGTCTTGATATCAGGATCGTGAGTTTAAACCTCGTGCTGGGCTCCACACGGCATAGAGCCTACTTATATAAAAAAAAAAAAGATAACTATCCTCTGTAATATATAAATTCAATGTGATCTCATCACAATTTTTTGAGGAGTTCAGCTAATGTATTCTAATATGCACACTAAGCAACAAAGGCACATATATAGCTAAGACAATTTTGAACAACAAAAGCAGAGGGGAGTCCTTAACCAAATATACTACAAACAGTAATAAAAAAAAGTGTGTTTCTGGAGCAGGAGCAGACAGACAAATGGGATACTACAGAAATTGACCCAGGGGCGCCTGGGTGGCTCAGTCATTAAGAGTTTGCCTTCAGCTCAGGTATGAGCCTGGGGTCCTGGGATCGAGCCCCGCATCAGGCTCCCTGCTCGGTGGGAAGCCTGCTTCTCCCTCTCCCACTCCCCCTACTTGTGTTCCTTCTCTTGCTTTGTCTCTGTCAAATAAATAAATAAAATCTTAAAAAAAAAAAAAAGAAAAAAGAAATTGACCCAGTTATATTTTATATGTGAAGTCGGGAATGAATTATTTAATAAGTAATTGTTTGGAAGACAGGCTCTATAATTGTAAGAACATTAAAAAATAAAAATAGTAAGAATAAGATTTTATTTATAAACTCAAATAAAAAGGTGAACTCCACATAGTCAAAAAAACCTAAAAATAAATTGTAAGGCAAATAAAAGAAAGTGTAGAAAAAGGTCTTAATGAACTTCTAGTAGAAATGGATGTCTAAAACAAGATTCAAAATGCATAAACCATTAGGTGAAAAATTGATGGACTAAAAGAATTTTGTTCAACAAAGTATAGCATAAACAAAGTTTGTGGATTACAGATTTGGGAGAAGATATTTGCAATGTCAAAAATAGAAAAGGGACTAATAACTGCAATATAAAAGGAACTCCTGCAAAACAAAAAAGGCAGGAAATCCAACGATAAATTGGGTAAAGATTATAAATAAACAATTGACAAAAGTAGAAACTCAATTAGCTAACAAGTATATGAAGAAATGCTCAACTTCAATTGGTAAATAGAGAAATATAAATTTAAACAAACCAAAAACAAGAAATACCAAATCACAGACCTGTACCCCTGAAACAAATAATATATTTTATGTTAAAAAAAAAAAAAAAAAAAACAATACAGGAACCAACTTGAAGGGAAGGCATTGCAAAATTCAGGCCAAATTGAGCATTGAAATTAATAATAGTAATAATGGATTGTAACCCAATGAATAAGATAAGTTGTGAGTTCATTAAATAAATCAATGGATAAAAAAACCAAACATGAAATACCACTTTATAGCCATCACATTGAAAATATTTTTAAACATTAGAAAATAGCAATTGCTGGTGAGGATATGAGGGCAACAGGAATTCTTGTGTACTTCAGGAGTAGGGTAACTGTTACAGCCATTCTGGGAAATGATTTGGCAGTATTTAGTGAAACTAAGTATGTGTATGCCTTATGACCTAACAGTCCACTCCTAAAAACATTTCTCAGAGAAACCCCTGCATCGGTCCAAAAGAGGATGAATGAGGATATTTATCATATAAACAGTAAAAAAAAAAAAAAAAAAGTAACAAATGAGTGCATCACTAGTAGATTGGTCTGTAAACATGATAGGTCCATACCATGGATTACAATTAAAAGCAATCAATTACACATAAATACAACTACATGGGAAGATCTATAAAATCATCACTGAAGGAAAATTAAGAAAAAGAATGAGATCTACACTGTATGTTGACTATACTGGAATTAAAATTAAAAAAATAAAAAACAAGAATAAGGGCGCCTGGGTGGCTCAGTTGGTTAAGCGACTGCCTTCGGCTCAGGTCATGATCCTGGAGTCCTGGGATCGAGTCCCACGTCGGGCTCCCTGCTCAGCAGGGAGTCTGCTTCTCTCTCTGACCCTCCCCCCTCTCATGCTCTCTATCTCATTCTCTCTCTCAAATAAATAAATAAAATCTTAAAAAAAAAACAAAAACAAAAAAACAAGAATAAGATCTATAACACAGTACTGTCTTTTTAATTAAAAAGCACAAATTTTAAAAGCACATACACAAAGCAACACTGTACAATTTGTAAAGACATACACATTTAAAAAGATACACCAAACACATCAGTGGGTGCCAGAAGCTGGGTTGGGTAGGGAGGGAGTGGGGGGAAATCACTATGAAGGGGAAAGGAAAATAAATAAAATGAGAGAGGCATTGCACAGTCCACTGATATTTTACTATATATACATTTTTATTTTTTTAAAGATTTTATTTATTTATTTGACAGAGACACAGTGAAAGAGGAAACACAAGTAGGGGGAGTGGGAGAGGGGGAAGCAGGCTTCCCGCAGAGCAGGGAGCCCGATGAGGGGCTCGATCCCAGGACCCTGGGATCATGACCTGAGCCGAAGGCAGACGCTTAACGACTGAGCCAGCCAGGCACCCCTACTGTATATTTTTTAAAAACATTTTTTATTTGAGAGAGAGAGAGAACACACAAGCGGGGGTGGGAGGAAAGAACGGGCAGAGGGAGAGGAAAAGGCAAGCTTCCCACTGAGCAGGGAGCCCTGCATGGGGCTTGATCCTAGGACTCCGGGATTATAACCTGAGTTGAAGGCAGACACTTAACTGACTGAGCCACCCAGGCGCCCCAATATTTAACTATAAATTGATCAGAAATTCTGAGTGACAACTCCCTATACTTGAGGTCCCCCTTAAAAAAACTTAAATGATGGGGGCGCCTGGGTGGCTCAGTGGTTAGGCGTCTGCCTTCGGCTCAGGTCATGATCCCAGGGTCCTGGGATTGAGCCCCGCATCGGGCTCCCTGCTCTGCGGGAAGCCTGCTTCTCCCTCTCCTGCTCCCCCTGCTTGTGCGCTCTCTCTTTCTGTCAAATAAATAAATAAAATCTTAAAAAAAACCAACTTAAATGATAAAGAAACCAAGTTACTGCATTATAAATTAACCTACAAATGACAGAAATGCTCAGTCTACTGATAACTCAAACCTGCTCTAGTTTAGGGCGCCTGGGTGGCTCATTCGTTAAGCGTCTGCCTTCGGCTCAGGTCATGATCCCAGGGTCCTGGGATCAAGCCCCGCATCGGGCTCCCTGCTCAGTGGGAAGCCTGCTTCTCCCTCTCCCACTCCTCCTGCTTGTGGTCCCTCTCTCGCTGTGTCTCTGTCAAATAAATAAATAAAATCTTAAAAAAAGAAAAAAAGAAAAACCTGCTCTAGTTTATATCTAAATAGAAACTTGATTTCATACAGATTTCACAGCTTCTCAACATCCATATGCCTGGAAACATAAGAGAATTTGTATATCCTTCCACACGAGTCCTTGTGATTCATTCAGGTTGTAGTTTAAGTTTCCTTTCAATCAATCCAAGAAGGATCAGCGTGACCAAGCAAAGCAGATTCCAAAGGCAGGAAGCAGAAGCATATGACGCTACGGAAGTACCTTTCTGATCAGTCCCTTCTGCTGTTGTAGGGCCTTGGGGCAACCCTTCAATGTAGGTGGTCGGCAACAGCTCAGCTGAGATAGGCTGACCTTGTAGCTTTTGTAGTCTCTCTCGTACAGCACTGGTCAGGTCTATATAAGCCTCATCAATGCTGCCACGTTCAATCCCAGCAAAACGAGACATTATCCCCATCACTTCCACACTGGCTTCCCGGTACCTAAAAAGTATAAGAATTATCGTATGTGTAAGCAATAAATGAAGGCAACATTGAGACTGTCAGCCCCCATCCCCTTCATCTCATAATGGAATCATATAAATAAACAGTGTAAGGTCTCCTTAAAGGGAGGAATGGCTGGGCAGAAATGAGGTAACCCAAATGAAGGGGTCAATGAACAGGCAAATGGTCAGTAACAGAAGCAAAGAAAAAGAAGAACCATGGAGGCAAACATGTTTAGTGACTCTAGCACTATGAAGGTGGAAAGCATCCAGACCATAAACATGTTTTTGTGGATCTCTCCAAAGAGGAAAGAAATGCTTCAAACTTGTTCAACTACATTTTACTAAGATCACCTATTCTTTTTGTTATTTTCATATATCCACTATGTATTTTCTACTTCTACTTTTGTCTTCAAATAAGACATAATTTACAGGAAACACGGCCCTGATTCATGAACCCAAGTATCTGGTCCCTTTCTCAAGACAGTACTTCTCACTATAAATTAACAAAGTGACATATGGATTTTATACTTCAGTCAACAGTGAGTTGGATCAATATGTGAGCTGGTTCTTGCTACATATATACACATACGCACACACACACATCCAACCAACTAAGTCCAATCACTTCACTTCTGGGTATACCAACATTCAAATAATCAAATTGAAGATAAATGCCTAGAATGTGGTGACAGCCTTCCCCAGGGGATACCAATTTCACCATAAACCTTCTATTTAAACCATAACAAGCAGCTCTTCTGGCTGTAGATAGCTAGTTTCCTATGGCAATATGTGCATATTTTCTTTGCTTTGAACCTGCTATGGAATTTAAAGTAAGTTCTTTGTTCCTGATAAATCTATCATAAAAATGGGAATATCTGCACCATTTCACAAAGACATCTATAAAAACTAGTATAATTATTGTTCTAAAACATCCTCAAAAGAATTAGAGAAATATTTGGCTTTTTTCCTTTTAATCATTATTTGTGCTGGAAAGAGGATAGTCAGACCTCAAAGGAAATAAAAGAGTACAAGCATGTGCAAGAGCATGAGAACATGATACACACACACACACACACACACACAGAGTGAGGAAAGAACACCTTATTGCAGTAGTTGGTGTTCCTTCACAGCCTCCTGGGCAAATTACTCCAAAGTATCTTAAGAATATTTGATAAAATGTATGTGTATACATTTCTGCAAATCATATTTTATAACTTGGTATCACAAGTTAATTATTAAAAAAATAATTTTAAATTGCCAGGTCTTAATAATTCTGGTCTATACACTAAAACTCCTAAATTTGGTAAACGGCTTTGTTCATTATTTGATGAAGATTTTTTTTTTAAATTTTTATTTATTTGTCAGAGAGAGAGAGAGACAGAACACAAGCAGGGAGAGTGGCATGCAAACGGAGAAGCAGGTTCCCTGCCAAGCAAGGAGCTCAATGTGGGACTCGATCCCAGAAACCTGGGATCATGACCTGAGCCAAAGGCAGATGCTTAACCAACTGAGCCACCCGGGTGTCCCATTTGATGAAGATTTTAAAAGGAAAATAAATGATCCAGTTTAAAGCATGCAGCTTTTCAAAATCATACTCGGAAGTCAACTATATTTCTGGGAAGTTACATTGTCTTTACCAGCATAAAATTCTATTCCCTAATGCAGTGTAGCATATGTCCATTAGCTGAGTTAATTTTACTTTAGGGTTAAGATACTAATCTTCAGTCAAATCTGTCTTCTCTTCTGACAATAACTCCAAGGTGAAGTTGCTTATGGCACACCACCTTTAGACTTGTAATTCATAGGTGAATTCTCAAGTCTTAAGTCAAATCATGATCCCTACCCACCACACTACATGGTAGAATATACTGTGAGAATGTGGCTACTGAAATCTAAAAAAACCCCTGAATCCTCAGTTTTCTATCTCCTAGCTGTGTGAACTTATATTATTTAACCTCTCTAAACTTGTTTCTTTGTGGAGGTGGGGGTGGGTAATACTAGAACCTATCTTACAATAATGTGAGATTTAAGAGATCTTGCCTATCGAGAGTTTGTACAGGCTGGCATAGGACAAATGCTCAATATATACTATTTATAAGGATTATTATAATGGCTGGAGCTTGTACTTAACCTCTAACTTAGCTATGCCCATATAGACTAATGTCCTACAATCTGGGGAGCGACAGCTCACTTCAAACACAGAGGTAATCTCCTTTGAGACTGTTCAGTTCTAACAAGTAATTCTAGATACTGCACTACAATGTCAGTTTGACTCATCCTTCTCTGGAAGAGCTTAGTTTCAGTCAATTTAATTACTTCAAACATTTCAGACTTTTGGCCTAAGAACATGGAAATTGGTATTAAGTTTTAACTCTAACACCAATTCTTAAACAATTAAGGAACTGAAAGGGTGTTAAGGGCAGCAATTGTTATAGGCTGTAATGACTCTGCACTGTTCCTGAAACATAGTACCAAATCTATTTTCATGTCAGAGAGTAAAGCTGGCTGTGCAAAGGAACTTTGTCCGGTGTTAATTATACAAAACAAATTTGAAACATCAGTTCCTAGGCTCACAGAATATTGTTTCCAATTCTTCCATTCCCCTAAACAATCTTTTCTTCTTACTTGGTGAGGTTAGCCTTCCCACGGGACTCACGAACTTGTACCAGTAGAAGATCTGGACATAACTTCTTAGCATCATCTGCCCACATGCTTCTAGCGACCCCAAATGCACGAGCTTCATAACTCACTGCAACTATTCTAAGGTTAGGGGAAAAAAAAGAGAAACAGAAAAATATTACACGATCACAAACAAAAATAACTAAAATTTAACTGAACGGGCTATAAACATAATAGTAGAAACTTTTTGGTCACAGATGCCACTATTCCATCTCAAACAGCACAGTTCAGAAATCTCAAAAACAGGACCTAACATACTGCCATGTATTCTTATAGAATAAAATAGCTGACAGTTACAATAACTATGATACATACCCACCACCCTTCCATGATTTGTACTGTACAACCGCACAAGGTTTATTCTTCAAATGAGGATTTTGCCGCTGTTCCACTTGAACAAAAAAACAGTCCATGTCCACTAGGGCAACTACCCGGTCCTGTCCAGTAGCCATTTTTCTGTAAGACAATATTTTATGGTCAGAAAAGACACCTAATCCAAAGTGCCAAGGAAAACTGTTATTTCTGTTCTTCCATTGTTGAATTATCATGAGCATGGATACTAACAAGAATGAAATAGGCATTTTCATATACTGCTGTTAGGAGAATAAATAAATAAATTGGTACAATTTTAGGAAGGTAGTAAAGCTTAGTCATCATGTCGCGTTAGTCTTCTCTAATCTGTGACAGTTCCTCAGTCTTCCCTATTTTTCATGACCTTGACACTTTTGAAGAGAACTAGTCCATTACTTTGAGAATCTCTCTCAATTTAGGCTTGTCCAATGTTCCCTCTTGATTAGATTAAGGCTATACATTTTTGGCAAGAATATTATGGAAGTGATGTACTCTTCTCAGTATATCATATTGAAGAGGTACATGACATCAAAATGTGTTATTACTCATGGTGTTAACCATGATCATTTGGTTGTGATAGTGTTTGCCAGGTTTCTCACTGTAAAGTTATTTTTACTTTTGTAATTGTTATCTCAGGGGAGATACTTTGAGATTATGCAAATATCCTGGTTTTCCTCAAACTTTCAACCATTAAGCACCTATCAGTGGGTCTCGCCTGTAACACTTTACAGTGTTCTAATGGTGATTTTCTATCCATTTATGTAAACTTTTTAAGACAAAAAAATACTACATACTATTCATATAAAAACATAGATAAAGGTATGGATGGTAGATTGGGAGAACAGACCTTATATACTTGATATCGGGCTCCCTGCTCGGCGAGAAGCCTGCTTCTCCCTCTCCCACTCCCCCTGCTTGTGTTCCCTCTCTCTGCCAAATAAAATTAAAAAAAAATTTTTTTTAAATAATAAAATAAATTTAAAAAGTGAATTATTATAAGGGTTTTTAAAAATAAGCTTTAATATCGGGATGCCTAGGTGGCTCAGTCGGTTAAATGTCTCCCTTTGGCTCGGGTCATGATTCCAGGGTCCTGGGATCAAGTCCCACATCCGGCTCCTTGCTCAGTGAGGAGCCTGCTTCTCCCTCTCCCTCTGCCTGCCGCTCCCCCTGCTTGTGTGCTCTCTCTCTGACAAATAAATAAAAATCTTATTAAAAAAATAAGCTTTAATACCAATAATGTATTTGTGTAAACAAAAATTTAATTTTCCTTCATTTGCTACGAAGAGTGTTTTCTTGAACTGCTGGTCTGCTCCTGATAAATTTTTCTTTACCTTTTTAAGTAATCTGCCTAGAAAACAAAAGATTCTGTTTCGTCAAAATAATTTCCTGTGCTTCATGTTATCAAGTCATTCATTATAGAAAACAGAGTCTTCTCTATTAAGAGCTAAAGTTTTTTTGTTTGTTTTTTTCACAACTATGTAACTTGCCATATTTGCTTGCAAAGTCTTTGTCACTTCGATTAAATGGACAACTAAGTATTGTTTCACAATGACCTGTGATCCTATTTAATCAAGGGGTTTCAACCTTTTTGTTATTTTTGACAACCTTCGCCAGAAACTACACTCAGCATCTCAATACCAAACAGCCATAGCTTTGTGGACTATGTGAGCACATGAGCTTTCTCTTCATTTATTTTGTGGATCCGATGGCAAAATGTGTCCTAAGGTATCAGAAAAGTTTAAGAGAGGTTATTTTTTAGGTCTGAGAATGCTCAAAAACTTTTCCATATAAACAAATGGTAACTGCTTTTTTGCTTTACACCACTTTGGTCTATGGGGTGCCTGGGTGGCTCAGTCGGTTAAGCATCTGCCTCAGGTCATGATCCCAGGGTCCTGGGATAGAGCCCTGAATGGGGCTCCCTGCTCAGCGGGGAGCCTGCTTATCCCTCTCCTCCCTGCTTGTGCTCTCTCTTGCTATCTCGGTCTCTCTCCCTCAAATAAATAAATAAATAAATTCTTAAAAAAAAAAGGAACGCTCTACTTTCAGATAGTGGGGTTAACCTGTATGGTACGTTAAATTATGTGGGAAGCAGTGTCAAATATGAAATAATGCTAAACCTTCTTTATGCATATCCTTGTATGGAAATACAAGTGTTCAAGAAACTATATGAAATTCCTAAAATTCTGATATATTATCTATCTTAATTCCAATTATCATTTTGAAAAGTTATCATTTTAAAATGTTATGTGTCACTTGGGGTGCCAGGGCTCAGTCGGTTAAGTGACTCTTGGTTTCAGCTCGGGTCATGATCTCAGGGTTGTGAGACTGGCCCCATGCTGGGCTCTGGGTGTGGAGTCTGCTTGGGATTCTCTCTCTCTCTCTCTCTCTGCCCCTCCCCCTCTCTAAAAAATGTTATGTGTCACAAAAATACCAAATTTCCTTGCCAAATGCATTATAATGAACTCTCAGGATCTTTAACTATGGACATTTTTAAGTCTTTTGTCATTTAGAGTTGTTTGCAAATGTGTTTCATCTTCAGAAATTCATGTAAAGGACACTGATAAGTACTCTAGAATACAGGTTCTGATAACTTTTAGATCATACCACTGAACTGGGTAAGAACTGACAGGACACTAATAGAGAAACTGATGGTTTCATAAAACTGTTAACAAAAAATCAACAAGAATTCCATGGGACTGAATGAACTGATGAGGATGATTATAATTTTTATGACTTTTTGTATGAAACATTGTTGGTTCTTAGCAATTTGGTAAAGTATCCTTTAGAGAACACAGATGAAACAATTACTTTTTCTCCCTACCTGATCCCTCCAGAACTAAAAAATGTCAGTGAATATTCTTATTTTCATGGGAATATAATTATCTGCATAATCTGTTCATCTTGTAACCAGACACAAAGGGAAACTGGTTATATTACCCAGACTTTCAGTGGAATGTCATATTTGAGAAAGACATACATAGATATAATAGTTAAGGAACTAAGGTTGACTTTATGGAGCCAATAAAGCCCCTTGAAAAATCAGCCTGCTACGTTGCTTACAGAGTTCCCAATAGCCTTCCTAAGGAAGGTCACTTCCTGGCAAGCCCAGGAACCTCAGGGTGTTTTAGGAACCTCAAGAGAGGAATTCACCTAAATTTATAGGTATTGGACAGGCTCAAACCTACTTATACCATATGGCTGAAGATGTTAAAATATTTCACAATATTACCCAAATCCTTGAACAGATTTCCAGGGCTAGCTAAATAGTCAGGATCACTGACCTATTTTCATGGCTGGACCCTTTCAAGTTTGGGACAATAGCTGGAGACTGGATTTCAAACTATGACCTGTATAATTATTTATATAAATATAACTTTTAACATACCAGCTATCCAGGTAGTTAATGTCCTCATCATTGACTCTGGCATCACAGGGTAGATTATTATGTAAACCCTGACAGTTGTTCTCCCCCACCCCTTTTTCATAAGGGAGATGCCTGATTTAAGCTTGGATTGCTGAGGCATCTGCTCCAAGATGACTATCTTGAATAAACACATAGCCAGCCAAATGACTAGATAAAGTGCCAGACCACCTCCCCCAGCTAAGACTCCTTTGTTTTAGAGTTCTTGGTTGATTTCAATAACTGGCCATTTTTTGGGTGCTTGGTTTTTTGTTTTCCATTTTCTCTCTTCCTGTACTTTAAATTCCCACTTTTTTTTTTTTTTAACGATTTTATTTGATTGAGAGAGGGGACGGGGGGCGGGGCGGACGGGGAGAAGAGAGGGAGAAGCAGACTCCCAACTGATCAGGGAGCCCCCTACAGGGCTCAATCCCAGGATCCCGAAATCATGACCTAAGTCAAAGCAGACACTTAACCGACTGAGCCACCCAGGCTGCCCCTCCTGCTCTTCTTTTTTAAATTCACTGATGAAACTCTTGATCGCCACCCTCAATCCCAGTAAAAGCAGAACCCCGGGCCTGTTCTAGCTTGCTCCCTCTCTACCTGTAACTGTGCTGTGTGCCCAACTGGTTTGTCTTGTAAGCTCCAGGGCTTGTAAGGAATAAACTTTTTTTTTTTCTTTCAAAGTTTCCTGCGAGTCACTGCTAAAGGGTGTCCTGCAATCATACTAAGAACCATAAGAACACTGGTTTGAAAAGAGATGTCTGTGGGAAGCTCACTGGAGCCCAGGTGAGTGCCCCCAAACATTTCTAACCCTAGCATTACGATCGCTAGGCTGAGATAGCACAAAACACATCCATACCAATTAAATTAGGATGTCTGGTAGTAGAAGCAAAATACCAATGCTACTTAAATATTATTTTATTTATTATTTTAAAGCCTTATTACTAATAGACCAAGAGAGCACAAAACAGGGTGTGACCTGGGCATTGTGATTTTTAAAAGCTCTCCAGGCAGTTCTAGTATGTAGCAGAGATTGGAAACAACTGACCTAAAGTAAATAAGATACTTATGGAAACACCAGTAATTCATGATTTAAATATGAGAAACATAGGTTATACAGTTGAGTAAGCACTGGACTGTATTAAAAAAGGTCAACAATTAACATTCACCTTGAGAAAAGTGGCAGGCAACTAAGAATGACAGAAGTTGCTGGAAAGAAAACAATGAATAAAAAATCTGAGTAATCAAGGCATTAATTCCTTATAAATTTCACTCACTGAAAACTGGAAGAATGTGTAACTTTAAACATTTGTAAGTTAAAACCATAACATGTCAGAAATCACCTTGCTTGAAAGGAAGTGGGTTTTGTGTTGCACTGGAACAGATAATACCAGAATAAAAACAGTAAACACATTTTCTCACACACATACACATACACCCACATCCACCCCACCACCACCACGGAAGTACCATGCTAGATGCAAATAGCAGAAATGTAGTTTGAATAGGAAGCAGTGATTTAAGTCCAAACATTTTACTGAGTAAACAAACACAAAACCCAATATGCAAACTTCAACAGATAATGAAGCTGCTGAAGTGTTCAATTTATGTATTATGCTGGAGAAAGCAAGAGCTTTTTTTTTTTTTTTAATTTTGTTTTTTTAAAGATTTATTTATTTATTTGAGAGAGCGAGAATGAGAGAGAGGAGGGTCAGAGGGAGAAGCAGGCTCCTCGCTGAGCAGGGAGCCCGATGTGGGACTCGATCCCAGGACTCCAGGATCATGACCGGAGCCGAAGGCAGTTGCTTAACCAACTGAGCCACCCAGGCGCCCGAAAGCAAGAGCTTTTTAAAGATGAAATAATGAAATACACTCGCTGCCAAAAACCCCCTTCCCGAATAAGGATTACACTGTTTTGAAGTCTTATCTGTAGCACTTCAAATGATCCAAACTGCACAAGCCTTCAATAATTATAATTATTCATCTAGCGAAAATGCCGTTTTCCCACAAGAAAATTCCTCTTAGGGGACCATACCGGGGCCTTACGTCTCAGTGAGCATACGTTTGTTTCACCGAATTTGGGTCCAACGTCACCACCAGCCACTGCTATAGCATAAAACCAATAGCCAAAATATTAAGTCTGAAAACAGCGATACCGAACGGTTCTAAATCCTCTTACCAATGTAGCAAGCACCTGGAGAAACTGCCAACCACGGACGCCAAAGATGCCGGGCTCGCTGTCCACTGGAAGATGAAGGGGTCCTGAATATCTGCCCCCTTTCCGGGACAGGACCAGTCGGTTTCGAGAGCTTTATTCCCCGTGCTGCCGGAGAAACGGACCAGAGGTCACGGACGACCCTTCACTGGGGAGCGGTCCGCACTACCCCACCGGTCTAGGGAGGTTTTACGCGCTCAGCGGCCAGCCCTCAGAATGTAGATTAGACAGCGCGCGCAGCAAAAAAAAGCCGTTGACGCGCCTGCGCACTGCTGCCCTTCCGTCCTCCGCTCCGCCCACTGAGAAGAAACCGTCATCCCGGAGCCGCCACTTCCGCGGGCGCGTGCGCAGTGGCGAGTCGGGCGCGTGCGCAACCCCCGATTCTTCCAGGCTGGAGCTTCTGCAGCTCACGCTCCTCCTCCCGCTCCCCACCCCCCAGCCAGCCGCGGCCCAGTACCAGCGTGTGGTCCCGCGAGGGGAGCGGTCGGTACCTCGTGCTCACGAGACGGCCGTGGTCCGCGCTCGTGGCGCGTGGCACTGGCCATGGCGATGGATCAAGTGAACGCGTTGTGTGAGCAGCTGGTGAAAGCGGTGACGGTCATGATGGACCCCAGCTCCACCCAGCGCTATCGGCTGGAAGCCCTCAAGGTAGACGGGGTCTGGCGCCCCGGGCCTGCCCCAAGACCCTCCCCCAACTCCAGCGGTCCCCCCGCAGCCCAAAGCCCTGCTGGTTTCCCGCCCACGCAGCCCTTGGACCTCCTACCGCAACCCCGGGGGGCCTTAGCCTTTCCCCTCCCCGCCCTCCGCGCCTCTTCTCACTCCGGGCTTTCTCTGCTAACCGCGCCTCCCCTTCTCTCGGGACTCTCCGGTTCCTTGCTGCTTCTCATCTTATTACCACTTCCCACTGCCCTCTCCTCTCCTTTCCCCACTTCTGTTCAGTCTTGCCCGCACCACAGCCGGATGCTTCTATTTTATTACCCCAAGCCCCACATCCCCTAGGCTTCCCGTGGCGCACGTGCCCATCACGTCCCCAACACCAGCTACATTCTTGACAGTCTCCCCTGCATTAAACGTTTCCTTGCACTCTCCTGACCCGTCCTAGTCGAGCTCCAGCCCCCCTAATGCCACTTTATTTACATTCTTACACCTCTCACTAATCCTCTTCTGTGTCTTGGGTTATTTCTGGGCTAATTCTCCCACACCCTCCCCCCATGTTCTTTTACTGTGTTCTATTCTCAGGCTATTTTGCGCAAAGATGAACTTCTGCCACTTACTTTGCATTTTAACAAGGGCACTTTGGTTTCCTGAAAGTAGTTTTCTTGAATCCGGATGCTCAGCTCCTGGGACTGACTCTTGTGTTGCAGTTTGGGAATGCTAATACAAATTGGGATGCTAATAAAATGTGAACTTATTCCCACATCAAACTATGTGTGTAGGATGTGAGAGATGACCATTAGGAAAAACACCTGTGCATATATATTTTTTAAAGTTTTTATTCAGTTAAGTGCTGTGTATGTTTTAAATGATGTAACTTTATAGAGTGAACATCATTTGGGGAAAACTTTACTTTTAAAAACACAGATGTCTGCCACAGGATTTGGAATGAGAAACAGTTGGGTTCTATTAGTTTGGTTTTTTGCTATAAAATATTAAAAATATACACAAAAGTAAAGGGAATAATACTACAATGATCTTGTATATACCCCTCACCTAAATTCAGGAGTTACAAAGATTTTGCCACATTTGCTTTATTCCTTCCCCCCACCTAACTTTTTTTAAAGCAAATCCTAGAAATTGTCATTTCATTCCTATATACTTCAGGGGTATATCTCTAACAAATGATTTTTTACTCCTTTAGGTCAGACTTTTTTCAACATTATTTGGCCATAGCATGGAAAATTTATAACTATCAAAGTGAAAGGAATGTTTATCAGTTCTTTACTCATATACTATTGGTCTAGATTCTGCAGTTTAAAAATATAGCTCAGGTTGGAGTTCCGTAAGATAAGTTTTTAAATTTTTTAATCCCCACTCTCTCTTGCCTCCTAAGGGAAATACTAACTTTTTTTGTTTCAGTTTTGTGAAGAGTTTAAAGAAAAGTGCCCTATCTGTGTCCCCTGTGGCTTGAGGTTGGCTGAGAAAACACAAATTGCCATCGTCAGACATTTTGGCCTTCAAATCCTGGAACACGTTGTCAAGTAAGGAGCTTTTGGACAGTACCACCGAAGTCTGTGAGAGAGCAAATCTTTATTTCTTATATAACTCATAGAGATAATCTTTAGGTGAGTAGAAAAGAACAATCTCCAAGAAGAAAGGAGTGATCCCCAAGAGATTATCACAGCCTCAAGAGTACTCTTATTTAAGACTTAACCTTCCTCTTTTTCAGTTTTTTCATCCATGTAAAATACATGGTACAGTCAAAGCATTCTACATATATTATCTGATAGTGGTTCAGTCAGTATTTATTGAGCTGCTACTATATGCCAGCAGATCTCAGTCTTTTTAGAATAATACAGTGTATAGGTAATAAATCTCTGGTTAGGCATTGTACTTTTAATTTTTTTTTTAAGTTTGAGTGTGTTCTTTCTCTGAATGGCGAATCTGAAGCAGGATTATATGAGAAAAACTGAAAACCCTTCCTAACTTGAGTCTCCTACCCCTAGCATTTATCAGAAGAATCAGCTTTTAAGACTTAGCCATAGTTTTTGTGTTCTGTGTTATTCATAAGCCAGCACCAGAAAAAGAGGAATTAGTGGTATCACCATTGTATTTTCTGAGAAGCAACTACATTTGTTGCAGTTGTCCCAGGTGTATATTTGCTTTTGACCTATCAGTAAAATCAAGAGGAAAAGCTAATCTGTGCACAAATCCTGTGTGAATATCAAATAGTGGACCACTTCCTATATAGAACTTTTTCCCAAGAATTTTTCTGTTGTTAGCATTTTAGTTGAATATAGAGTGTTCTTGTCCATTTTTTGAAGGGTACAAAATCAAAAGTACAATTTCTTGGTGAAATCACTAGCATAATATAACATAGAATCAAAGCTAGTCTCTTATGAAGACTTCTAATGTGGTTCTCTTGACCTTACACATTTTGGTGGCCAGGTTTCGGTGGAACAGCATGTCTCGATTGGAGAAGGTCTATCTGAAGAACAGTGTCATGGAGCTGATTGCAAATGTAAGGAATGATTGGTTGGAACACTTGTGTTTCAGAGGTAGTTTAGACTAAGGGTAACTTCTTTAGCATTTATGTAAAAACTAGGTCTACATAGGTCAAACAGCACGCTCAACAGGGCAGAGAAGATGAAACATTTTCAGCAAATGAACAAGATTATTAGATCTAAACTAGATTGCACTTTGCTGTTTGTTTCCTTTTATTCCAAACCGAATTACTGTATGATTTTAACAATACAAAATATGCAGTATGAATTAGTATCAGGAATTAGGATATGACTTTAAACATGCCTAAAATCCACAGCCTTTTTTCTTTTTTTTTTTACAAATGGCATGAAAAGTTGAATTCCCACCTTTTCCTCTCCAAAGTTGAGTGACTTTAATAGAAAAAAATCCCCTTCAAAACTATTTATCAATTTAGGATTTGTATTTTGCTGGTTCTTGGGAAACTTGATAGAAATCCTAATTAATTAATCTCGCTATCAAACTCCAGAAGAACAACGTCCCAGGAATAGTTTTTTTGGTCTTATAATGCTAGAACTATCGGTAAAATATTTAGTTTTGCTTCCCAAACTCTCTTATTTTATCAGCTTCTTATTGTCCTCCTTTCTGTACTCTTCTACTTTGGCGCTCTTACAAAATGAAATAGTCTGAGAGTCTCTTCAGTTTGTAAAGGAAAACAATGATGTCTTCCTTGCTCTGTGTGACAGTCACTTTATGCCACCCTTACTTAAGCTTTGAGTGAGGAAAATGGTTAGTGAGAATGCAGGACAAGTGACTCAGACCTGGAGAACAGGTTTGTTTACCCCGTTTAGTTTAAAAGCAAGCCTGCTGAGGAGTTGTGTACACTTTCACAGCACAGGGTTTTGGGTTTTTTAGGTTTCTTAAATTCAGTCTTACAAACCTCTTACTATCTCTTATTCTTTTTCAGGGAACACTGAATATTTTGGAAGAAGAGAACCATATTAAGGATGTTTTGTCTCGAATTGTAGTAGAAATGATCAAGCGGGAGTGGCCACAGCACTGGCCTGATATGCTAATAGAACTGGACACCCTTTCCAAACAAGGGGTATGAAATATAACTATATTAGTTCCGTTTATTTTGCGGGGCTGTTCTGGAGTTTGTTTTGTCAACAGAAAAGAGCTTTTGGGCATACCTATAGTGAAAAAGAAGTTTCAGTTTAATTAGCTTATTTCTATTGATGCAGGAAACACAGACAGAATTAGTGATGTTTATCCTTCTACGACTGGCAGAGGATGTAGTGACCTTTCAGACACTACCCCCTCAAAGAAGAAGGGATATCCAGCAAACATTAACCCAGAACATGGAAAAGATCTTCAGTTTTCTACTTAACACGCTTCAAGAAAATGTAAACAAGTACCGACAAGTGGTAAGGGCTACCCCACCTCCCAAAAGTTCTATTTTCTAATATGAGTGGTTTTGTTGTTTGTTTTTTTGAAGTTAAAATAATCTGTCAGCAAGGAATTAGGATGTCTAGTTCAGCAAAAGGAAACCATTTTATAAGCAAAAGAGAAACATGACAGGAAGAACTGGAACTAATTTTCCAAGAAACTCAGGTCAGTGAGTTCCCATGTTAAAAAAATAATCCTTTATAGTAAGAAACTTCTTAAAACAGTATAAAAATTGTTAATTCTTAATGTTTAAAGTATTTAAAACCCAGATTTCCGGTAGGTCAGGGTAGCATCCCTGTTAAATTTTGATGCCATATTTAGTCCCGGTCCCTTTTGCAGGAAATTGCCAGGTTTTATTTATCTTGACCACATGATTCTTGGTACAGATTTCCCCTGCTACCTGAAAGAAGAGCGTTCCCTTGAAATCTTTTGTAAGTCCAAATAGCATAGAATGAAGAAGAAATTACCATTAATTTATATGGAATAATTTCTGAACATTCCCACATCCAAAAAATAACCTCTCCTTAGCTTTTATGACACCTTAGGGACACATCTTGCTAACAGGCACACAAAATAAGTCAAGATAAAGCACAGATGCTCCCAGACACAGTTCAAAGCTATGGCAGTTCCATACTCAGATGCTGATTGTAGTTCCTGGGAAAGGAACTTAGTGGTACCTCTGTAAGGTCTTGCTGTAAAACAAATATTGAAAGCTATTTTCACTTTTTGCCTTTCTTTAAAGTAAAAGCAGAAAATCCTCCTCGGATTTCTTTCAGTTAAAGAAAACAGCTACTAATGTGGGTCTTGTGAAAAATCAAAGTTTCATAACACAAACTTACAAAAAGTGGGAAATACCTGTATTTTATTCTTCCTGGGAAGGTATTCTGCAGAAGAGGGCAAGCCAGATACTGTGTTTCCAACCATTGTCATTTTTAACAGAGAGCTTTCAGAAGAAAGCCATGTGAAAATTAATCTAGTACAGTAGTTCTCAGCAAGGGACAGTTTTGTCCCACGTGTTATCACAGCTGGGGGGTTGCTGCTGGCATCTAGTGGGTAGAGGCCAGGCATACTGCTAAACATTCTGTAACACACATAATTGTTCCTCTACAATAAAGAATTATCCAACCCAAATGCCAGTAGTATTGAGGTTGAAAAACCCTGATCTAAGGATGCCTGGGTGGCTCAGTCGGTTAAGCCATCCAACTCTTGATTTCAACTTAGGTCATGACCTCAGGGTCAGGAGATTGAGCCCCACATTGGGCACCTCACTGAACGTGGAGCCTGCTTAGGATTCTCTGTCTCCCTATCCCTCTGCCCCTCCTACCCCACCTAAAAAATAAAAGAAAAACCCTGATCTAGAATTCTTATATTCTTATACAAAATAGGATTAATTAAAATTAGTTATTTTTACACCCCTGGCAATTTTTTTTTTTAAAGATTTTATTTATTTGACAAGAGAGAGAGGGATCACAAGTAGGCAGAGTGGCAGGGAGAGGGAGAAGCAGGCTCCCTACTAAGCAGAGAGCCTGATGTGGGGCTCAGTCCCAGTACCCTGGGATCATGACCTGAGCCGAAGGCTGACGCTTAACTGACTGAGCCATCCAGGCGCCCCAGGCCCCTGGCAATTTTTAGAGAAGTATTAGATACTAACACAAATGATGGGAAGGTACTTTGAGCTGTTGGGGTGGGGAGAACTCAGAGTAAGTACCTAATATATGCCATATACTTGTTTGCACTTTGTGTGTTACTTAATCTTCAGAACAACCCTAAGAGTCAGAAAGTATAGTCTCCATTTTATGGATGAAGAAAACAAGGTCCAGAGAATAATTATTGAAGATCCCCTAGTAAATGGTTGTGGTGAACTTCAAGTCCCATTCTATAATGGCCTGTTTCCCCCAGAATATCTCCCCAAGATTTTTCAAAAGAAAATGTCAGGAAAATACTTGCACTTAAAAACTTAGGTGTATTGAGGGTGAAGGAGGTATTTTTTTTCCTTTTCACCTAGGAGATTTAATCTGTGGGAGAAGGGGGACAAATTATGACTCCTTAGATGCCCCAGCAGTCTAGCCAGCATGCCTGCGCAGGGCTGATGAGTGATGGTCTGAGACGTTAGAAACACATCCGCTGCAGTGTTTTTCTTTAGCCTCAGTTTCAGTTCCCTTCATCTGTTAAACCAGACTACCTCTTGTGTCCAAGACCAGAGCACACCAGGAGCTGTCTTGTGTACCTGGAACAACGTCTTTTGCTTGAGAAGTTGCATCCCTTCTTCCATTCCTTCTCTCCTTTCCTCCCTTCTCTCTTTCCATCTCAGCTTCTTACTCCCTTCCCTTCCCCTTCTCGCCTTCCATCCCTTCACCTTCCCAGTTGGGGTGGGGAGGGTAGGTTGAATGGTAAACGCGACAGGATGAGTAGGCTCGCTGTCCCTGTCCAGTGACCTGGGCCCTGGTCCAAGAGGACCTACAGGATCGGAGTGGGAGTGAAAAATTGTTGGAGAGGAAAGACTAGAATTGGCTCTTGTCACTTGGATTCCTTTTCCTTCTTGGACAGCATCAGTAGATGCTGGTGTGAGAGGGTTCTCCTCTCTGCCCATTAACACTTCTATCCCGTCACTGATGATGAAGACTTAATACTTGTCCTTTATTAACAAACGTATTTTTTTAAAGTTGAGAAGAGAAATTGTAGAACAAATCCTTTATAGTCCTAATGGCAGTGAGTTTTTCAGGTGCTTCAAAAGTTGTTATTCCTGCTTCTGTTCCCCTTTACTTGTCTTCAGGAGTTATTCTTCATTTTAATTTCAGAAGTTTTTTTGGAAAATAATAGTTTTGTACATGTAAATTATAAGCATTGTGTAGTATTTATGTAATTTAAAGTATAAGGGTAGAAATCAGTTATAATTGTACATTTACTGAATGGACATTATTTTTATCTATTCAGCATGTGATATTTTTGTGTGTGTGATTTTCCTGTGTTATGTCCATACATATATGGTCATAAATTATGTTCATTCAACTTTGTCTCACCTTTTTCCATTTATATTACATCATTTCAATATTCTTTTGCTAGTTATAATTTGTCTTTATTTGAATATGAAAAAATGCCCATACTTTGTTTTGAATTACATTTCTTTGATCCCTAGCAGTGTGGAGCCTTATTTATTCATCTGTTGTACTTTCTAAACAGTGTGCTTTGAAACTGTCTTTGTGGACTTAATGTTGCAACAAATTTGTGTAAGCTCTTTAGATACTAACTTTTTGTCATATTGCTAAAATTCAAATAACCTTTCCTTAGGGGAAATAGTAGCTAAATTTTCTTAATGCACTTGTATTCTTTTCCAAGGTTAAAAGTGGAGTCTGTATTTAAAATCATTATTCAAGGGACTTTATTAAGTGGGTGGAAAGTTACTTACATAGCCTTTTGCTCATTAAAAACATTGGATCCTTATACTTCTTTTCTTTCAGAAGACAGATAATTCTCAGGAGTCAAAGGTAAGAGCTCTTGTGGAGTTGGAAGGAGACTTCTTTGAGGCTTTCAGGTACAGAGATGCATATACCTAGTGGAGGGTAACCTCAGCCTTGGTTTAGATGATCACTGAGCAATGGTAGAAGGGAGTTAGAATTGCCGTATTTACAATTTATCAGAGGAGATGAAATGGCTACATGCGCCAGTATGATCTCATTGACAGACACTGAGAATGCTGTTGTTTGAGAAGTTGTGCATCAAAAGAAGACCTTTGAGTGCTCTGTCTGGCTGTTACATGAGTATGTTTTTTTTTTAAAAAAATTGTTTTCTTTTTAGAATTAGAGAATAGGAGGAGCTAAGGCATAACCACAGCCTCTTTGTCTGTTAGTGAGGACTTAATGATTGAAAGTTATTTCTTTTCACGCAGGCCCAAGCAAACTGTCGAGTAGGAGTCGCAGCGCTGAATACTCTAGCAGGCTACATTGACTGGGTGTCCATGAGTCATATCACTGCTGAAAACTGTAAGCTTTTAGAGATGCTCTGCCTGCTTCTGAATGAACAGGAACTTCAGTTGGGAGCAGCTGAGTGTCTTCTCATTGCAGTCAGCAGAAAAGTAAGTTACCACTTCAAATTGACTTTTATCCTCAGAGTCTCTACGGGGTATGTATGTGTGTCTAATTGTACGTTGTGGCAGAAAGACATTGGAAAGTTTGGGATTTATTTTTACCTGACACCAATTTAATTATCTGCCTCCAACCTCTTTGGACTGTAGTTTGCCTGTATTCTAGGGATCCATTGGCAGCATATACAGAGATGTGTTGGACTACCTTATTTTTGAAATCTCTATGAATCTTGGCACTTCACACTGAAGAAACAAGATGAAAGTAATACTAAAATTTGGGGCCCCTGGGTGGCTCAGTTGTTAAGCGTCTGCCTTCGGCTCAGGTCATGATCCCGGGGTCCTGGGATCGAACCCCGCATCGGGCTCCCTGCTCAGCGGGAAGCCTGCTTCTCCCTCTCCCACTCCCCCTGCTTGTGTTCCCTCTCTCGCTGTGCCTCTGTCAAATAAATAATAAAATCTTTAAAAAAAAGAAAGTAATACTAAAATTTAAAACTCAGTGTTATGTCAAAGAATCTTAGGTGGTAGCTACACTGGCTTTATATTGGCCTGGGCTAACAAATGGGACTGTGACTCTTTTCTCCATAGGAATATTATCTTTAGATGTAATTTACTTTGTTTTCATATCAGCATTATTGCCCAACACATTTAAAAATAGAAGAGAGAGAAATCCAGTTTTGATTTTAAAGAATCGGCCTTTTTTCCAGTGTTTAGTTTGCCCTGGGACTATGAGAGATTATGAAGTCAGTATATTTCATTATATAGGTATAGAAGATGTTAGTATTTGAAGGTTTTTAATAACAGAGTTTGTATTACCTGTGTTTCCCTAAAATTGATTCTAGGGCAAGTTGGAAGACCGGAAGCCCTTGATGGTCTTATTTGGGGATGTTGCCATGCATTATATACTCTCGGCTGCACAGTGAGTATCTACTCTTCTATGTGTTTTCTGGTTTCTTTGTCATTTCTATAGTTTATACCAATATATCTGAAGTTCCTATCTGAATATTGGCAGTCAGTTGACAGTGTTTTTAATTTGAAAGGCAGTCTTAAAGGAACTTTTTAACCTTTTTAAAGACTTTATGCTGGAAAGAAGTTCTGGCTGTTAACTCTATACCCAGTCACTTTCACAGTTTTCCCCATTCTTCCCAGACAGCTCATCTCCTTGATTCTGTTTGCTTCTGGTGATCCCCAAGCCTCCTAGTAGCGCTGGTGCCTAGGCCTGAGAATGCTCTGATCTTCTAGACCAGAGTCTGCCCCAGGGCCTGCCTTGACTGCAGAACTCCAGACGCTGCTCCCTCCTCTCCTGCTCAAAGTAATCAATGCCTAAAGTGCTGAGGCTCTTGGAAGCAGCAGGAATAGTGTGTTCGATGAGAAATGTATGCATGGGACCTGCAAACACATTCTGTGTCCTAAAATAATGGCTTCCACTTTCTTTCATTTTTAATTGCTTTGGAAAACACTTGACCATTTCCTGATAATGTGTTTCTTACTAGGAAGGCAGGTAGAACTGTACTACAAAGACAGTTAAAGCTGTCATAGCATCTTTTTTTTTTTTTTTGGATACTCTTCTCTTAGTCTCAGGGACAATTGAAAAGATGTGAGATACACATGTATTACTTAAAATCTCTTACTGTCCATTCCTACACAGCTTTTATGATGGCTTTCTTTTCTCTGCAGACTAGCTCTGTTTTTAAGGGATCCTTTTAATTAAATTCATAACATGTCTTTTGGATGGCCACTGTAGTTGACTGTTCCCCAGGTCCATTTCTTAGTTCCATAGAAACCATGACATTCACACTGAGGTGTCCCATCTCTGTTGTGTTACTTACTGGTACTGGTTAGTAAAGCTATGATTCGAATCAGGCAATCAGACTCGAGTCCTGCACTAGAAACTGTAATGCCGTATTATCCCTCAACATGGCTAGAGCCCCGGTCTTCTTACCCTGAGGCCCATGCTTTTTACATTATACTCTGCCTCAGGAACACAGCTAATATGAGTGCTGTACACACTAGTTATTACTAATTCTTACTAGTGTGAATAGTCCTGCATCATTTCAGGTCAGGTTTTGCCACCAAATAAGTTATTTTTTTTAATTTTTTTTTTTTTTAGGGATGCCTGGGTGGCTCAGTCAGTTAAGCATCTGCCTTCAGCTCAGGTCATGATGCCAGGGGCCTGGGATCGAGTCATGCATTGGGCTCCATGCTCAGCGGGGAGTCTGCTTCTCCTTCTGCCTCTGCCACTCCCCTGGCTTGTGCTTTCTCTCTCTGACAAATGAATAAATAAAATCTTAAAAAAAAAAAAAAGTTTTTTTTTATTTTTATGAGAGAGAGAGAGAGAGAGAGCGTGCATGCGCATGGTAGGAGAGGGGAGGAGCAGAGGGAGAAGCAGACATGAGCCAGGAGTCCAATGCGGGACTTGATCCCAGGACCTGGAGATCATGACCTGAGCCGAAGGTAGACACTTAACCGACTGAGCCACCCAAGCACCCCTTTTTTAAAGAGTTATTTGGATTCTAAAATAGTAACTAAGAAATTACACATCTGAACTAAATGACTTCGAGAAGTGACACACAAAGTTATGTTTTTATTTTTTTAAATTTTTTTAAAGATTTACATTTCTAAGAGCAATTTCAGGTTCACAGCAAAATTCAGCACAGGTGCAGAGCTTTCCCATGCTCCCCCCACATGCATAGCCTCTCTCATTAACAACATCCCCAACCAAAGTGGTACATTTGTTACAATTGATGAACCTACACTGACACATTATAATCATCCAAAGTCCATAGTTTACTTTAGGGTTCACTTCTTGGTGTTGTACATTCTGTGGGTTTCAACAAATGTACAATAACATGTATCATTACAGTATCTTACAGAGTATTTTTACTGCCCGAAAAATCCTCATTGCTCTGCCTATTCATCTCTCCTCTCTCACCCCAGCATCTGGCAACAACTGATCTGATCTTTTTACTTTCTCCGTAGTTTTGCGTTTTCCAGAATGTCATATAGTTGGAATCGTATAACCTTTTCAGATTGACTTCTTTCAGTTGGTAACATGCATTTAGAATTTTCCCATGTGTTTTTATGGCCTTGATAGCTCATTCCTTGTTAGCAGTGAATAATATCCCATTGTCTGGTTGTACCGGTTTATTCATTCACCTATCAAAAGACATCTTGGTTGTGCCTCCAAATTTTGCCAGTTATAAATAAAGCTGCAATAAACACCTAGATTTAACATGTTATAAACACGCAGGTCTTTGTGTGAACGTATTTTCAACTCCTTTGGGTAAATACTAAGAAGCATGATTGCTGGATTGTTAAGACTATGCTTAGTTTTGTAAGAAACTCAAATTGTCTTCAAAGTGGCTATACCATTTTGCATTCTCACCTGCAATGAATGAGAGTTCCTGTTGCTCCACATCCTCCATCACCATTTGGTGTTGTCTTTGGTCTGGATTCTGGCCATTCTAATAGGTGTGAAAGGTATCTTATTTGAATTTGCAATTTCCTGATGACATATAATGTGGAGCATCTTTTCATATGTTTATTTGTCATCTGTTTATCTTTGATGAGATGTCTGTTAAGCTTTTTGGCCTATGTTTTAATCAGGTTGTTTTCTTATTGTTGAGTTTTAAGGGTTCGTTACATATTTTGGATAACGGTCCTTTTTTAGATGTGACTTTTGCAGATATTTTCTCCCAGTCTGTGGCTTGTCTTTTCTTTCTCTTGATTATAGCCCTTTTTTTTTTTTAAGATTTTATTTATTTATTTGAGAGAGAGAGAATGAGAGAGAACACATGAGGGGGGGGGAGGGTCAGAGGGAGAAGCAGACTCCCTGCCGAGCAGGGAGCCCGATGTGGGACTCGATCCAGGGACTCCAGGATCATGACCTGAGCTGAAGGCAGTCGCTTAACCAACTGAGCCACCCAGGCGCCCGATTATAGCCCTTTTAATTTTGTCAGTGGTATAAGGAATTGTTACGTGCTTTCCTATGCATCTCTAAGTCCTCCCTGGGTATCAACAAATGCCTATAAGTATATGCATTGTTGTATGCAGTCATGCTTAGAGTTTACATTATTAATCCAAAATACTCAAGGACCATATAATGTGCAGAACTAGAGTGCTTCTTTGAGGGGTAAGATTGCATTGAACCCTGTTCCTCATATTGATCCTTCAGTGTTTGGTTTGAGTTTTTTTGGTTTTTTAATTTTAATAATCAACAGAAATTTGAATGTTGAAGCACAGACCACATACAGCTCCATTTGGTGGGAATCTTTTTGGTTCTCTTGATATGCAACTAATCATAGTATTTTTTCATCTTACAGGACTGCTGATGGAGGAGGCTTGGTAGAAAAACACTATGTCTTCCTGAAGAGACTCTGTCAGGTGTTGTGTGCTCTGGGCAATCAGCTGTGTGCATTACTGGTGAGCACTTACTTTCTGGAGAGTTTCAGGGCCATTTGAACAGAGCATTTAGAAAGTTATATTTGTATAATGAGTGGAACATGCCATTAATTTTAGCCTTGTGGAGCATTGCCCTACAGGTTATTTCATACAATTTTATAGATTAAGTTATTGTAACAGGGTTTGAATGATGTAAATTTCTTTTAACAAGTCAGTTATTGATGTTAACAGGAAACATCCACATCTGTTATTCCATAAAGTCAACATTACTATTCTTGTGAATTTTGGTACTTATAGAACATCAGTTTGCTGAATGCATTACCCTTTAGAGTCCTATTAGATCATGAAATATTATGTGTTTGAATAAAGAACCCTTTTCCCAAATTTAAAGGATTGTATTATTGATCATAAAAGAAAACTTTAGTGTGATTGACCTAGAAATACCTGTCTTTAGGGAAATATTTAATAACTCATAAGTTGAGAGATAGGACATTGCTACAGACATTTGCGTCTGATGTTATGCCTTTTTATGGTGGTTTGAATGGCTAGAGAGGATAGAGCTTCAGACATACGATATATACCATCAAATGGTTGTTTAATAGATTTGGTCACAGAGATATGAATAGACTAGGTGTGAAGAAATAATACAGATTTTTTCTTTCTGTGATTTCTGAAATGAATGCTCTTTTTCATTTTAGTATTTGACTACAGAATGAGTTTTAATGATGATGATTAAGGAGGTAAAGCACCTTTCCTCTTTTTAGCCCTTGAATTGATGCCTTCCTTAGGTCACAAGGAAGTATAAAGTCCTTTCAAAACTGAAATTTGTGAGGGTTTAAGTTCTGTACAGTTGACCCTTGAACGACACAGGTTTGAACTGCATGGGTCCACTTAGACACATATTTTTTGATAAATACATGCAGTTCTGTAAATGTATTTTCTTTCTTAGAATTTTCTTAATAACTTTTTTTTTTTAGCTTCCTTTATTGTAAGGACACAGTATATAATATATATACAAAATATGTGTTATGTGTTAATCAGTTTACATTATCAGTAAGGCCTCCGGTCTATAGGAGGCTGTTAAGTTTTGGGGGAATGAAAAGTTATATGTGGATTTTTGACCCTTAGCCCCCGTGTTCAAGAGTCAGCTGTGTTTGTTACCCTACTCCTCCCACTATCCTCTTCCACCCCCCATCAACGTCACTGATGTAGTGGTCTTTTTGTCCCTCAGGGTGTGGATTCTGATGTAGAAACACCAGCAAACTTTGGAAAATACCTGGAATCTTTCCTTGCTTTCACAACCCATCCAAGTCAGGTAAACGTTATGTAGGCAACATCTGAAAATTTTAGTTAGGTAAACCAAAATCAAGCAGTACGGCTTGAAATAATTAGCAGCTCAGTGTTTAAAATCCTGACTCTTAAGGCCCTAGGAAATAACTCTAGTGTGATTTCATTAAGAGAATTGTTGAGTCGTCTTCCTGAGCCAAGTGTTGCACCGTCTAGGTCAACAGCTTTTTCCCGCAGGTAATATTCTGCTGATAATCAGATATGAGGTGTGTCCTGGGTGATTTGCTACCAAAGGCATTTTAAATGCAGAAGTCTAATTGATTGTGTTATAAAATTAATTTCACACATTTCAGGTTTTCCTTGTAGTACCACCCTGAGATTCCCATATCCTTTTTTGCCCTTAAAGTGGTAGAGGGGTACCTGGCTGGCTCAGTCGGTAGAGCATGCAACTCTTTTTCTCCAGGTTGTTCGAGCCCTACATTGGGCATAGAGCTTACATAGAATAAAAAAGAAGAAAAAGTGGTAGAGCTCGGCTGACACTCCAGGAATTACACCTGACCCATAGTTTGTCTTAATAGGCAGTCATTACTGATAGAGTACAATATGGACAGTTTCAAAGTATTATAGAGATTTATTTCCATGAAAAAATATTGTTGATAATTGTTGAGCTAAGTAATAATCTTGGTTATATAAAATCCAAATCCTTAAACTGAGGTTTTTCTTTTTTTTTTCCCCCACCCCCTTTAGTTTCTACGTTCTTCAACTCAAATGACTTGGGGGGCCCTTTTCCGGCATGAGATCCTATCCCGTGACTCTTTGCTATTAGCAATAATACCAAAATATCTTCGTGCTTCTATGACTAACTTGGTCAAGGTAGGCAATGGGAATCAAAATGTGGAATGGAATGCCTGGGTGGCTTAGTCAGTTCAGCGTCTCGATTTCGGCTCAGGTCATGATCTTAGGGTTGTGGGATCGAGCTCCACATTGGGCTCTGCGCTCAACAGGGAGTCTGCTTGGGATTCTGTCTCTCCTGCCCCTTCCCCTGCTCACTTGCTCATTCTCTCTCAAATAAATCTTAAAAAACAAAACAGGGTGCCTGGGTGGCTCGGTCGGTTGGGTGGCTGCCTTCGGCTCAGGTCATGATCCCAGGGTCCTGGGATCGAGGCCCGCATCGGGCTCCCTGCTCGGCGGAGACCCTGCTTCTCCCTCTCCCTCTGTTTACCGCTCTGCCTACTTGTGCTCTCTCTCTATCTCTGTTAAATAAATAAATAAAAATCTTTAAAACAAAACAAAACATGGAATGTAGGTGAATACACATAATAAGACTTAGATTGGCATTACTGACAGCCCATTTTGGTCACCAAGATCCCATCGTTAGGCATATTATTCTCTTACTCACCAAGAAGAAGGCAGTCCAAACTGGTTATTATATACACTTTTTCATATTTTGGAGCACTTCTATACAAAGTACTGGGCTAAGTGCTAGGAAGAAGAACAAGAGCTGTGACCCATGACCATGCAGTGGGATAATGCTTTTCCCAGTTTAAAAGCAGGCAGGGTGGCGCCTGGGTGGCTCAGGTGGTTAGGCATCTGCCTTCGGCTCGGGTCATGATCTCAGGGTCCTGGGATCCAGCCCCACATCGGACTCCCTGCTCACTGGGGAGCCTGCTTCTCCTTCTCACTCCGCTACTCCCTCTGCTTGTGCTCTCTTGCTCTCTCCGTCAAATAAATAAATAAAATCTTAAAAAAAAAAGAACTTGGGTGCAGGAGCTCATGCATTTCAGTCTAATAATAATAATAATAAAAGCAGGCAGGGTGGAGCCAAGATTCCAAGATGAAGTCCTATGTGATTGTTTCTGAAGGTCTAGTGAGGGTCTGAAGGTGAGTGAGAAGGGAGGACAGAAAGTGGAAGCAAATTGCTCACCACTTCAGTAGAATTGCTTGTGAATTCCCTGAGATATGCTAAGGCCTCTTGTAGCTGACAGATGCTTAATCTTGATTTGTAAAAATCAGAGAATGGCACCTATATAAGGGTCCTCTTATTTCCTCAAGGAATACACCTAGCACTTGGCACCCTGTTCTCATTCTCTGCCATGGTCTTCAGGACTTTTTGAGTGGAACATGCAAAGTTCCATGCTTATTCCCAGGGTTCAGCATTGAAGGACACAGATCGTTCTCAATTCTCTCTTGGTTATTGCATGCTGTATTAGCATTTGGGACAGGTTTATACTCAGATACCGTAAACACAATCCAGAACTTAATTCTCCCTGAGGAATCTGGAGGAGAACATCAAATGAGTTTTCTCTTATCTACCACTCTCGGAATTATTGGAACTAGGAGAAAACTGTGGACTTGGGGTAGACCAGAAGCTTATAGAAGATCTCATGCAAACCCTTAACTCTTCTTAAATTAAAAAGTGCTTGAGCTCCTAGAGTTTAAACCTCTTTGGGTAGGTCTGTTTTTTTCCCCTACCCCAATTATCTTTCTCTTTGCAGATGGGCTTTCCTTCTAAAACAGACAGCCCTAGCTGTGAATACTCTCGGTTTGATTTTGATAGTGATGAGGACTTCAATGCTTTCTTCAACTGTAAGTGATAGTAGCCTGGAATTTCTGCCAGTCATCTGAGAATGGCATCTGGTATTAGGAATCATGGTGCCTGACCCTTAGGGTTCTATATCAAAGGGCCCAAGATCTGGACAAGCAGCCTGTTTAATCTCTAGTTTCACATTGCAGCAGGTACTGGGACAGCGCTCATTCCAAGTGTAGTATTCTCTCTTGTGCGTTGCATTACACGCACACACATGCATGCACACGTATGCAGCCTTTGGACTTTGGCGTTTTGGCATAGTAACTATATGTAAGGCACTTGAATTTTTTTATGCCTAGGATTAAATACTACCTTACCTTGCTGGTCTTCTAAAAAAGGAAAAACCCACATTTTGATA
The DNA here is from genome assembly GCF_011800145.1 of Mirounga leonina. Lineage (NCBI taxonomy): Eukaryota > Metazoa > Chordata > Mammalia > Carnivora > Phocidae > Mirounga > Mirounga leonina. The sequence goes on along the minus strand of NW_023270807.1, from coordinate 10,156,416 downwards.
ACCTAACTCTTTCTGGGTTTTTTGTAGTCTGGCTGGTCCCCCCCTTCCTTTTTTTTTTTTTAAATAACATCTTTATGAGATACAATTTGTTTACCACAGCATTCACTCATTTATAGTATACAGTTCAGTGGTTTTTTCTATTTTCAGAGTTGTGCAACTATTGCCACAATTTGCGGACATTTTCATGACCCCAAGAATCCCTGTCAGCCATCCCCAGTCCCCTCATCCCTCCCAGCTCCAGGCAAACCAGTATCCACTTTCTGTTTCTACATTTCACCTACTCTGAACATTTCATATAAACAGATTATACGATATATGGTCTCTTGTAACTGCCTTCTTTCACTTAGGGTTATGTCTTTAAAATTCACCCATATTGTGGCATGTATCAGTACTTTCTTTTTATTGCCAATATTTCATTGTATGGGCGTACCACATTTTATTCATCCATTTCATAAGTTGGATATTTGAGTTGTTTCTACTTCTTAGCTGTTGAGAATAATGCTGCTATTGGGGTGCATGGCTGGCTCAGTCGGAGTATACAGCTCTTGGTCTTGGAGTCATGAATTCAAGCTCCTCGTTGGGCCTAGAGCTTACTTCAAAAAAAAAAAAGGAATAATGCTGCTGTACCATTTATGTACAAGTTGAGTGGACAGACATGTTTTTATTTCTCTTGGGTATATGTCTGTATTTGATCATATAGTAATGTCACATTTAATGTTTTGAGGAACTGCCAGGCTGTTTTCCGCAGCAGCCACACTGTTAACATCTGCATCAACCTAATCTTTTATTAATTCCAACAGAAATGGGAGACCGCCTTTAGTTTGCCTCTTATAGGATTGATCTGGTAGGGCGGCTTGCAGAGATAATTTACTTTTAAAAATTTCTGAATTCGTTAATCTTTATTGAACATGTGTTACATTCAGAGCATAAATCTGCAGAACAGAGTTTCTTTGAACACTTTACTCCTGGGATGGATAAATGAATGAACATTAACTAAGTACCTCTTATCTGCCAGGTACTGATTTATGTCTTTCTCTTGGCAGCGTCCCGGGCCCAACAAGGAGAGGTAATGAGGTTAGCATGTCGTTTGGATCCTAAGACTAGCTTCCAGATGGCTGGGGAGTGGCTAAAGTATCAGCTGTCAACTTCTGTTGATACTGGATCCATGAACTGTAAGGTTTTTTTTATTTCTAAACATTAGTGAAGTATTATATCAAATATACATAGGAAATAAGCCTTGTAAGCCACACTTCAGAACAGCATGCTAATAAGCATTCGAAAATGATCTGTTTAAATTAGGGTAAAATCATGTCCCTGTCAGTCTTGCCTTCATTTTTCTTTCCTAACAGAATGAACCAGTTGCTCATTGTTGATTATATTACTTCACTGTTGGCACCATCTTATCAAATTGCATGTCTAGACTTTTTAAAGCTTTTCTACCAAATTCTCGCATAGAACCACTCCTAAACTTAGAAAGAATGCCTTGTTAGTCAGGCATTATAGGAGCACTACAGGGACTTTCTCTTTCACTCAGCCACCTCAAAGCCTTTGGAAATGCTGCTTTGTACAAAATCAAAATAACACTTCTGTACCAAATGCATAAGCCAGGTAACTTCTCTGTACTCCATGTCATCTGTCTATTGTCTTATTAATTAATGCATGCTGTGGGTGACAGGATTTAATAAAACAGGAGAAGGTATAAGTCACTCCTTTAGAAAGGTTCCATATTTATGGTCAGTTACCAGATACACTAGTTACTTGGCATTCATAGGATTTAACATTTTGTTTTGGGTATTCATAACTGACTCTAAAGGTCCATGGTATCTGGTAATTTGAATGTTTGTGGAGGCCCACATACGTTGCACCAAGGTAAAGCTAGTAAATGGGAGCACTATATGGAAGGAAGAAAAGTAATTCATAAATCTTTTTGCCTGTGCCTTGCTGTTTGAGTGATGTGCTTTGCTGATACTTACGAACTTGAAGGGTGGCACAGTTCTCTAGAACTTGGAGTTGTCATGAGGCTACTGGATATGAAGTAGCATTTTGTTATCTTATATCAGGTTTTGTTTCTGTTTTGTTTTGTTTTTTTTTTGGAAAGGATTCTTTATGGTCACAGATATCTTAATTATTTAGATTTTCATGGACAGGTTATAAAGGAGAGGAAGAGAGAGCTTAATTGATATTTGTCAATCGCCTGTGTTTCTTGATGCTTACGTGTGTATTCTCATTCAATATTCAGAATCGTTTTACAGGTAGGACTCACAGAGGGAGTTCTGACAGCTCATTGTTAGAGGTGGAGGCAGTATAGGCCCCTCATCTACTTTTAGTTCTTTTCTTTCCCCCAGACTGAGAGGGATTAGATTATCCTAGTTCTTCAACTGTGAACTTACGTGATCTCTAAGTCCCCACTAAGTCCGCATTGTCTCTCTGTATCTTCTGTGATCCTGCAGTTGTGTGTGTGTGTGTGTGTGTTTATATTTGTGTTTTAAAACCCTGTTCTCCTGCAGCTGGAACTGGAGAAGGCAGCCTCTGCTCCATCTTCTCATCTTCATTCGTGCAGTGGGAAGCCATGACTTTTTTTTTGGAAAGTGTGGTCAACCAGATGTTTCGGACACTAGATAAAGAAGTAAGTAACTGTTTCCTGTGCTCATTGCATAATGATTTTGATCTTTTTTTTTTTTTTTAAGATTTTATTTATTTATTTGACAGAGACACAGCACAAGAGGAGGGAACACAAGCAGAGGGGGAGTGGGAGAGGGAGAAGCAGGCTTCCCTCTGAGCAAGGAGCCCGATATGGGGCTCAATCCCAGGACCCTGGGATCATGACCTGAGCCGAAGGCAGATGCCCAACCAACTGAGCCACCCAGGCACCCCGATTTTGATCTTTTTAAAACTGACAGAGGGATGGGAAAATCTGTGGATGTGCGTCTCACAGAGGAGGAAATGGAAAATCAGAGAGGTTAAATAACATACTCAAGTTCAAATTGCAGGTTTGACTCTAAGCCTACAATGGTCAATATTCATTTTAAGCAGATAATAAGATAAGCCTGTTCATATAGTGAAGCACAGGTAGGACAACTTTTGCAGGGAGGACAGCAGTGGTAATCTTGAGTTGGAAAATCTTTGGAGGTGTTTGCCATTAAGCATCCTTTTCAGTTTATGGCAGATAGACCCAGTATTCATGTTAGCTGATCCATGTCCTCTTCCCTGAATAATCTGAATAAAGTGGTCTTGTTTTTGTATGCTTCATGTGACCTATTTGTGAGATATAGTGCTTTTTCTCACAAAAGGCATATTAACAAATTAGATCTTAGAGTCGCTAACTTCATCTGCCTGTATACTGATTTGAGTTTGAAATGATGGTATTCAGAGTTTGTTCCAAAATTTAGGTAGGAAATTCTACTTGGATCCTGCATTTTTTACTAAATGAGCCCTTTTTCAGGTTTAAGTGGGACTATCTAATCAAGAAAGCCCTTTATTGAATCAAGGGAAATGGCCCTGGGGTTTCTTTTCCTGGCATTTTTTAAGTTAGCTTGATAGATCCAGATACTTGGAAATGATGCTGTTGGAAAGCAAGAGAATGAAATGGTCAGGGTTTGTCAGGTGTTTGTCTTTAAAATGTACGAAAGGACTGGCAGTATTGCGGGGGGTGGGAGGTGCCTAGTTGGTTGTAGGCTGGATTGTATGATATGTCCTTGAATATGATGGTATTTGGTCAAAATGCAAAATATTAGTTAGTCAGAAAGTACAAAAAGTTTGGATTGTATATAAGAGAAAGATGTGGGCTGGAGACAAAGCAAAGGTAACAATTAGAAACTGAGTAGGAGTCAGAATAATTGGTGGGAGAAAAATAGTAGAACAAAATTCTTTTTTCCTCAGGAGAATCCTAGATTGTAGTATTTAGGCTTCTGTTAGTGACTTAAAGTAAACCTCTGACTCTCAAACCATTTTTCTTCACCAAAATTAAATAGGTCAGAATGAAGCGTTCCTAATGAATAGAAGTGAGTTTTTGGTGAATGTATATATGATGAAATTATTCACCACTTGTTAAGGAAGCTGTAACACTTTATATGTCCCAGGAGTGTGCAAGTGACAGAACTCAGCCTGTCACATTCCCACTTGCTGCTCTCAGTTTCTGACTCTGCATAGCATTGTCTAATCCAGCAGTCTTGCACACTGCTCACTCTGCACCCTCAATCCCCACCCTCACCCAGGGTCTGTCAGCAGCTCAGCTGGTAGCCTGTGAAAGAGTTTGACCCAAGAGGTTCTTTGGCTAAAAGAGGTTTTTGTTTTGTTTTGTTTTTAAGATGTTATTTATTTATTTGAGAAAGAAAGAAGGCACACACAGGGAGAGAGAGAAGCAGGCTCCCTGCTGAGCAGGAAGCCCGAGGCAGGGCTCAGTCCTAGGACCTTGGGATGGATCATGACCTGAGCCAAAGGCAGACACTTAACCGACTGAGCCACCCAGGCATCCCTAAAGATTTTATTTATTTGAGAGAAAGAGAGAGAGGGAGCATGAGTTGGGGGAGGGGCAGAGGGACAAGCAGAGTCCCCAATGAGCTGGGAGCCCAACATGGAGCTCGATCCCAGCCCTGAGATCATGACCTGCGCTGAAGTCAGACACTTAACCGACTGAGCCACCTAGGCGCCCACTAAGAGTTTTTTGAAAAGTCATTCCTCTCATTTGTAGTGGCATTAGCTGAGCTGCTAGCTTATATTTCCAGAAGACTTACTTTAACAATGGATTAATATAGGGAATAACTTTGGAGGGGGGGAAAAATCACATTTTGAAGAAGACGAGGATTGATTTGCCGCAGATAGCAAGATACGAAGGTACGATATTTTATAGGCAGTGTGGTACTGACATTAGATGCAGCTCACTGGGACAAAATAGCCCAGAAACAACCTGGAGCATATATAAGCATCCCAAAGAAATCAAGAAGGATTGGATCATTTAATAAATAGCATTAGGGAAAATTAACTGTTTGAGGAAAGGTCCCTGGGTCGAAAAATAATGGAAGTAATCACAAAAAAGTGAATGGGTTTAACTACTTTTTTAAAAAACATATCATAAAATAAACTTTGAAAGGCAAACTTGGAACAATATTTGCAATAAATATGATGGGATTAATATTCTTACTATAAAAACTTGTATTTTCTAAACAGTGCTTTTTGAGTACAATTGACATCACAACTTGGGAGACTAATTTGACGACATCTAGTTGAAGATGCCTAGCCTTATAACCCAGCAACTTCACTTCTAAGTCTGTACTCTGAAGAAACCCCTGCATATTGCAGCACTGAGCAACCAACATTCATTCATTTGAGCCAATGAAAACCTTAATAACCCTCCGTAGATTGTACAGAATAAATGATAATATGTTTATAGAGCAGTGAAAGGGAACTAGGATATACTATGAATAAGTATGAGTCTCATAAGCATGATGGTGACCCCAAACAGCAAGCTACAAAAGTAAACATACACAATTCTGTGTAACCAGGAATATGTACATATGTGGCAGAAGTATACAGAAATGATGGAGTCCTTGAAATCGTGAGCACCAAATTCAGGATAGTGGCCACCTCTAGGTCTGAAGAGGAGGGTACGTACACAAAGCAACCACTCTGTTGGTAACATTGTACATCTCAAAGTGGTCGCATGGAGAGTTAAAGTATTGCTTACACCTTTCTAAAGGTCTGGAATGTTTCACAATAAGTTTTTTTTCTTTATATGTAAATTAATTAAAACACTAGAATCTAGTGGAGAAAGAGACAAAAGATGAGATTTATATAGAGAAGAGAAACTAAAGTAATAAATAACTAAATAATAATTAAAGTTAATAAATACGAAAAAATTCAGTCCTCATTAGTAATTGAAGAAATGCAAATTTAAATAAACTCATTATTTAACTTACTGCAAAGATTTTAGGGAATAAACTCAAAATTGCTGCTGAGAACATGGTAAGAAGGGCATATATTGGTGGACAGAGAATCAATTGATATAGCCTGTAAAGAAGAAAAACAATTTGACTTAGAAATATTCATACCTTTTGATTCAGTAATTCCAGCTGTTGCTGTCCCCAAAAGTCTCTACCTCAAATGAAATAATGGAAAATGTAGCCAAAAAATTTTTGCAAAGATGTATTAGCACTATTGGTAATAGGTAAAGAACTAGTAACATTCTCAATTTCTAGTAGTAGGAAGAGCTACATCCTTAAGATGGCACATGGTAGCATCATTTAGGAAAAGTTTTAATAACATGGGGTAAGGGGCTTGGAATTTTCAGGTTAAAAAGCAGTATATAAAACCATATGTGGCAACCGTATTGCATATTTATAAACCAAATCCTAAAGGAAATTTTACCGAAAGTGCTCATCAGCCATGTCAACATCCTTTTTCATTGTCTGTATTATAGGCAGTTCCTGTTAATGATGGAATAGAGCTGTTGCAAATGGTCCTGAACTTTGACACCAAGGATCCTCTCATCCTGTCCTGTGTCCTCACTAATGTCTCAGCACTCTTTCCATTTGTCACCTACAGACCAGAGTTCCTGCCCCAGGTCTTCTCTAAGGTAAATTCCATCTCCTTTGTAAACTTTGGGTATTTTTGAACTAATTATTTTTTGTGATTGTTTTTGAGAGTCTTTGAGACAAGCTGTTAAACAGTCATTTATTCATTCATCAACTATTCAGTACTTAGAGTGGATTATTATCCTTCCTTACCCTACAGGCGTTCTGTTTGGAAATAAAATTACATAAACAGTTGTTGTACCCATGTGGCATTATAATTAATAGACGAGTATCCTGAGAAGTGGAAAAGAATACCTAAAGAGGGTATCAATGTGCTCTCAGTTTATTCGAAGGGGATTTGTAAAAGGAATGGTTAGTGTGGATCATTTTTGGGTTTCCAGTTTAGGTGAATAGTAGAGAACTACCTGAATGAAAATAATGGAATTGGTAAGAATGAGGAAGGAGGGAGGAGTTCAGTTTGGGAATACTACATTTGAAGTGTATGTAGAATATCTACGAGAAGATGCTTCATAATAAATTGGCTATTTGAGGTTAAAGGTCTAGAGTCTGGAAAATTACAATATTAAGGTGGCATCATCATAGAAGTGCCTAGAGCAGAGGTGAAGCCCTAGGAAAGAGGGTGATGTGTATGTAGAGTTGGACATGTGGTTCAAGCAGGGAACCCTGGGGATTATCATCATGGGGGGGGCGGGCAAAGAATGAGAATTCTCCAAAGAAGAATAAAGATATAGCCAGAGAAATGAGAAAATGTTGTGTTACAAAGGTCAGTAGAACTTCAAAAAGGTAGACTCATTTGTTGCAACAGGAATTCTTTAAGAACTGGGGAATATCTATTGGGTTTCTTTCTTTTTTTTTTTTTTAAGATTTTATTTATGAGAGAAAGAGTGCATGGGGGGAGGGGCAGAGGGAGGGAGAAGCAGACTTAGCAGGGAGCTCAACGAGGGGCTCATGACCTGAGATCATGACCTGAGCTGAAGGCAGACGCTTAACCAACTGAGCCACCCAGGCGTCTGTCCGTTGGGTTTCTTGATTAGACCTTTGTTAGAGTATAATTCTATCCTGGTGACTAGCGCAGTAGTCATGCTGTATTAGGTAAAAAAGTCTGTGAGAAGTGACACAGTGGAATCAGAGAGGGTATCACGATGGCTGAGTGTTCGGCTGATGGCTTGGATTGTTTGGGGATTCTGTGACCTCCGCCTTTGTAAAATATTTGATGGTAAAGTTGTGAATCTCAAGCCTCTTGTAGAGTTCTCTGAGAAAATGAGCATCTGAAACTTCGTAACACCAATTGAAAACCCTTTTGTTATTTTCGAGATTTTATTGGAAACTTGATGCAAGCTACTATTTAAAAGCATTTTATGCATTTGGTCCTGATGAGTGACTTTTTCTTTCTTACCCTTAGCTATTTTCATCTGTCACTTTTGAAACTGTTGAAGAAAGTAAGGTAAGACCATTAAATCAACCAACAAATCCTAACTTTTGGAGAGCAAAAGTATGAATGCCTAACACCTAAGTCTAGATTTTTTTTTTTATAGGTAAAAGGGGTTAGTAAAGGCAGGAGATGGTCACATGATACAGTGTTTTGTACCAGAGATATTCTAAGGCGAAAACAGTGAACATGTGGATTCATGGTGACTATAAGTGTCACTCCATTAAACTCCCACATTGTGAAAATTGTGAATTTGCCTCTGAAGGAAGTATTTTATGTGTTCTATGCAGCATCTGTAAATTTTATTAAAAGTGGCTCCAGGTTTGTTGACTATGTCTTCCCAGGCCCCCAGAACCCGGGCAGTGAGGAATGTGAGGAGACACGCTTGTTCCTCCATCATCAAGACTTGTCGTGACTACCCCCAGCTCGTACTGGTAAGCTGCTGGCCTCAAACCAGGTAGCCACTGAGACCTGTCAAGTTTAGTTACATTCCTCTGTAAATCCAGCCCTAATTATACCTCACATAAATAGAAAACTAGGAACTATAGCTTTACTTCAAATAAGCATTCTTGAGTTGATGCCTTCTTCCTCTCCTACTTAGTAGTGGAATTAAAAATGCAAATATATTCCTTCGAAATGAGTAGTTCTTTTCCATGTAGATGACCAAGTTTTTCCTGTCAGTATACACATCTTTCCTATGTGATGTTTACTGCCAAATGGTGTGCCTAATCTTGAGAGAAGCCAGATGCAAATCCCAACCTTTTTTGGAGGTTTCTATAGGAAATTTAGCACTATTCCAGATTAGAAGTTAGTCAAAAATTTCTTCTCTGAATACACAGCAGTTACGTGTCTCCTAACATATATAAACAAACGAATCTTTGTCTGTGAATATACTATAAAACTGAAATAGAAAAAAAGACCTGTTGTTTTCACAGTTGTAGCATGGGACAGTACAGTTACCCAAACACCCGAGACAAGAACCACCTTCTGCCTAAATTGCCTTACTTGTTTAGGCAAAAGAACAACATTCTAACTAAATGACTTAAGTGACAGTCTTATAGGCCTGACCTTCCTAGGAATGCCTTGATTCTCTCTCCACCTTCCTTGAGTGACCCACCTCTCCTTAAAAATCAGACCTTCACCACCTTTGGGTTTTTTTCTTTGTAATCTGCAGCCCAATTTTGACATGCTTTATAACCATGTGAAACAACTCCTCTCCAATGAGTTACTCTTGACACAAATGGAGAAGTGTGCCCTCATGGAAGCCCTGGTTCTCATTAGCAACCAGTTCAAGAACTACGAGCGTCAGAAGGTGTTCCTAGAGGAGCTGATGGCACCAGTGGCCAGCATCTGGCTTTCTGAAGACATGCACAGGTAGAGGAGAGCCTTTGCCCCAGACCCTCACTGCACTGGAGCACCCCTTCTGCATTTGAAGAGCTGCCCCGGGTGGCAGTGTAAGGATGTCAAGGTGTGACGGCCCCATCGTGACCTCTGAAGTTCTCCAAAAGCAGTCTTTTAGTCTAATCGCTGAGACTGTCATCTTGAGTTCCGAGGTGTAGGGAGAGGGAAGAAGTGAGTAGAGGTGGGCAGTACGGTTGGGAGGCCGCAGAGCGCTTGCAGTGTCTGTACTGTAGTGCCGGCCCGCGTAGACACATGAGCACGGCCAGCAGGGGCCACGCGAAGTAGGCGTCACACACTCACTGTGCCCATGTAGCATTCTCAAGCCTGCATCCTTTTTGCTAATGACATTTCAGAAGTGGGGAGAGAAGTTTCAGCCTTCACATGACAGCAGGCAGTAGGATTAAATTCCTCTCAGCCGTAACAAGTGCTCTTTGGGGCCAAATAATCATAGCTTTTAGCTTTTGTGGAAGAAACCCGTCTGTGCTTCGAATCATGGTATGACTCGTCTTTCCCACTCCAACCTTCAGAGTGCTGTCAGATGTTGATGCTTTTATTGCCTATGTGGGCGCCGATCGGAAGAGCTGTGACCCAGGCCCGGAGGATCCCTGTGGTCTAAACCGCGCACGAGTGAGTAAGCCTCTCCTGGGAGTGGGGCGCTGCTGTGGCCGCAGGTAGGAGTAGGGTGTTAACCATTTGTAGAGTCTCTTACAGATTTATGTTTTTCCTGCGTGCATGAGAAATCTGGGAGTCTCCACTTCCCTAAGTTTCTCCTTCCTTTTCTTTAGTTTTGAATTCTTGAGTTAGTTCCCACAGCAGAGCAGATGGTCTTTTCTTTGAAGTCATTATTTTGGCTTTAAGGATCCCCAAATAGCTCTGAACACTGAAGGTATAATGAGGAATTGGGTCAGCAGTGTGCGTCCTTCCTGCCACTGCTGTCTGGCATGTAGTGTCCTAAAGGTGGTCTAACTTGTAAACCTGAGATTCTTCAGTTCTGTGCTATTCAAATAAGCATTCTTCCTGGCTCCAGTATGGCAGAAGTCTTATTAATTAACCTGGCAAGTAGTAGGTTGGTTGAGAGTACCATGAGTGAGGATTATGGCAAGAGGTGTCAAGACAGGCTGGAGGGTCCAAGGTCAGCCAAAAACAAGACGAAATGTTGGCGGTCTAAGCACTTGGTTGTGAAGCAGCATCCAGGCCACCTTTTCCTTGGGATCCTGCAAGAGGGTCACTGCAGCCCTTGGAAGGACAGCTTCATGTAAAGGAAACTTAAAGAGCCTACCACTGATGCAGAAGATGGCAATGAAAGGACCCCTCTTAGACTGACCCTAAAAGAAGGAACAGGATGGGGTGGGGTCCTTTCCTTCTCTCTGGCCTGTGGTATCACATTTGCTATAACCTTGCATATGTGTAATAACACTTTTGATTTTTCTTCCTCTTTATGTTTACCTTTTGTTCTACGTTTTTCTGTAGATGAGCTTTTGTGTATATAGCATTCTGGGTGTTGTGAAACGAACTTGCTGGCCCACTGACCTAGAAGAAGCCAAAGCTGGGGGATTCGTGGTGGGTTATACGCCCAGTGGAAATCCAATCTTCCGTAACCCCTGCACAGAACAGATTCTGAAACTTCTTGACAATTTGCTTGCCCTTATAAGGTGAGTTGAAATAATGGTTTTCTGTTGTTTTATTTTTTTTACCTTAAGAATCTCAAAAGTGTAATCTGTTGATATTTCTTCAGGTCACAGTGGTTAGTAAATGAGGGATTAGTTCTTCTTTCTTTCTCGACTGGGGTCCCTTTTTTTAAAAATAACAGTAGTCCTCACTCGCGTTAAGTCTTGCATTCCAAGTGAACACATGACGGCTGATCCCCAAATGGCTTTTCTCATTTGGAGCCTCTTCTCTGTGTTCCTCTCCTACTTCCTTATACTTTATCCCTACTTTTTACTTTAGGTTTTATTTGTCCAAATTTTTGCCACTAAAGGAGTTGTTCATTGGGAGCAGGACAGTTGCTTTCTTAGTGGTGCTTCTCTGATATTCAGATGAGCTCATCTGAAGTTATCAATAACAACTCTACCCGCCAGTGGACCAAACATGCAGTGGCTGATCATGCCCAAGGAAGGCATGATACGTGTTCCACCTCCGTTTCCTAGGTCTTTAATTCTCAAAGCTGAGTCCTCAGACCAGCAGCAGCAATCACCTAAGAGCTTGTTTGAAATGCAGAGTCGGGACCCCACCCCAGACATACTAGGTCAGAATCTGCATTTTTAACAAGATCTCCACGTGGTTTGTGCTTACATTAAAGGTTCAGAGTCACTGTTAAAAATCACATGAACTAATGTATTCAAGTGGAAGTGGGCCAGGCCTACGCTTGTTCGTTACCTGAGGTGTTTGATGATTCAGGGACACGCTACAGAGAAGAGTAGGCAGTGGCTAGAATTCAGTTCTTAACTGGCCAAAGCAAGGTTTGATTCTTTTTTATTTCATTTATTTAATTTTTTTAAAGATTTTATTCATTTATTTTGAGAGTGAGCGAGCAGGGGAAGGGGCAGAAGGAGAGGGAGAAGCAGCCTCCCCGCAGAGCAGGGAGCCCAACTCGAGACTTCTTCCCGGGACCCTGGGATCATGACCTGGGCCGAAGGCAGGCACTTAACTGACTGAGCCACCCAGGTGCCCCTTGATTCTTAAGCTCTCAGTATTTCTGAGTTACAGGTTAGAGCTCTGTTCCAGTGGGTTTTGGCCTCTTACCCAGGGTGGAAGAGCAGCATCTCAACTGGGCGAACCAAATTACTCATGTCCCTGGGACACTGTACTAGAAGCAGACTCCCTAGATCATCAGCTTAAGAATCCAAGGGTTTAAGTTAAGGTTGACCAAACTGCAGAGCTGGAGTGTCTGAAAGAGTGGTCATTGGGGATCTGTGGAAAAGGGCCTTATTTTGTTCTGATTTCAAAAGGAAGAAAGACATTTCAATAAAGAAGTATGGTTTGCATATTGAGAGGGTAGTAAATATTAAGTCAAGAAAATTTTTGCTTCCATATTGATGTTTTTAAAACCAGAAGGTTCTTCTGTAGCTTAGAGAAAAGTGAAAGTGATGGAATCAGGTAGCAACATACTATCTTTTTAGGCTTGTGGCCAGAGTCCATGTGGTGGGAACCCAGACCCGGAAAGAAAGTTCATTCCTGGTTGGGCGAAACCACAAGAATATATGGTTGCCATCTTGTTACTTTTCTAAGAGTTCAGTGTTTTGGAAAATCCCGAAGTCAATCAGAAGATATTTTGAAAAATGTTCACCACAGTTATGGAGCAGTTTGATTCTTTGAATAATGTATGTCTGGAGCTATTAGAGTCTTGTCTTGTTTTTATAGTAACTTTTATCTTGAAGGATAATGTAAGGGCACAAATAGATCTAAGGAAGATCTGTGTCTCTGTCAAATAAATAAATAAAATCTTTAAAAAAAAATTAAAAAAAAAAAAAAGAATTGGTGGACTTTTCAATAGTTTCCAGCATTTTATTGTTACAGATAGTGCAGCCATGGTGCTGTTAGCATTCTTGTAAATGTCTTTTGGAGCATGCATAATTTCTTTTGGGTTGGAATAGAATCCTACATGTAAGAGTAGAATTCCTGGTTCATGAGGTATGCATATTTTCCGTTTTACAGATAGAACCAAATAGTTTTCTAAAGTGGTGTACTAATTTACATTCCCAGCAGTTGGGTATTGGAGCTGTGAGTTTTAACTCCTTGACAGATAGTCTGATAACTAACAAGCCACATGTGTCTGGCTATCAAGCACTTGAAATGTGACTAGTTTGAAATGAGATAAGCTGTAAGTGTCAAATACAATCAGATTTCAAAAACTTAGTACACAAAAGGAATATAAAATACCTTGTTAATAATTTTTATATTGATGTTGAAGTTTTTTGGGTTTTTTTGTTTGTTTTGCTGCATTGGGTTAAATAGAATTAATATAACCTGTTTTTGTTTTTTTAAGCTTGGCTGGCTAGAAGATTTTATTTATTTTATTTATTTTTTATTTTTTATTTTTTTTTATTTTTTTAAAGATTTTATTTATTTATTTGACACAGAGAGAGAGAGCGAGAGAGGGAACACAAGCAGGGGGAGTGGGAGAAGGAGAAGCAGGCTTCCTGCGGAGCAGGGAGCCCGATGTAGGGCTCGATCCCAGGACCCTGGGATCATGACCTGAGCCGAAGGCAGACGCTTAACGACTGAGCCACCCAGGCGCCCCTATTTTATTTATTTTTTAAAAGATTTTATTTATTTGAGAGAGAGAGTACGCAAACGCACGCACGTGCACTCACACAGGAGCAGGGGGAGGGGCAGAGAAGTGGACTCCCCGCCGAGCAGGGAACCAGACGCAGGGGCTCAATCCCAGGACCCTGGGATCATGACCTGAGCTGAAGGCAGACGCTTTACCGACTGAGCCATCCAGGCACCCCTGACTAGAAAATTTTAATTGGCTTATGTGGCCTATATTATATTTCTGTTGGATAATGTTCCTAGGGGGTCAGATGGAGGACAGATGTGGGGAGCAGAACTCGGGTTCTCAAGAGGTGCATTGTCATCATCGTCTGTTTAGAATGATAACAGCTTTTCTGTTAATTTGAAGTTTGTTACATTGTATCTGTATGTCCTCTATATATTTTATTGAAATCTTATATGTGTGAACTCTGGTTTAGCATAGTGATTATACTCAGCTGTTATTACTGAGAATATTTCACATAGGTACAGACCATGTAAAACTTGGAACTTTTATTACCTGGTTGTCTTTTTCTTTGCCGAGCAATAACTAGTTTTCTCTTAATGTGGAAGCACAGAACCCTGCCTTGCAGGTGTGTCAGGAAAGGTGATATTTTAGGAGCCTAAACATTAGTAGTTGTGGATGTCCCTGCTACAAGCTCCTGAGTAGAAATCAGAGATACTGAAACAATGTATACTCTGAGTCCTCCTGCCACTGCTTGTGAGTTAGAGAAAGAGCCCCAGGGTACCATCATCTTCTTGAGCAGGAGGAGAGGGGAGCCCAGAAGGAATACAAGATTCTGTTGTAGTGTCAGGGATGTTTGATGTGTTAACAATACCTGTTTTTTAAATTCATTAAATTATATCTTGAGGTCACAATCACACTTAATTAAAGGATAAAGAAACAGCTTGTCTGCTCCCTGTCAGATTTAAGACTGAATTTCTTCTCAGTAAGAACTGATTTTATCAGAGATCATTTCATAGTATTAGCCATCTTCCCAAACCACCAAGAAAGACTTAAATTAGAAACTAAAAAGATGGCAGGGGCGCCTGGGTGGCTCAAGTGTGGCTCAAGTCCCACATTGGGCTCCCTGCTCAGCGGGGAGTCTGCTTCTCCCTCTGCCTCTGCCCTACCCCCTGCTTGTGCACAGGTGCTCTCTCTCTCTGTCAAAAAAAGAAACTAAAAATAGATGGCAAATTGCAGTTTTTCAAAGTAAGTGGGTCCTTTTACCAATTCTTGGCCTCCACACAGCAGTGTAGGTAAAGGCTAAGGCAGAGTTTTGGATGGCCTCACAAAATAGGAGCAAACTGAATCCAACAGCATGATTAAGAGATTATACACCATGACAAGTGGGATTTAGCCCAGGGATGTAAGAGTACTTCAGCACATGAAAGTAAACTAGTGTAATACACCATATTAATAATTAGAACAAAGGAAAAAACCCACCTGATCATCTTAATTGACACAGAAAAGGCATTTGACAAAAATCTAAATTAAACACCCTTTGATGATAAAAACACTTTTAGCAAGCTATGAGTAGAAGGGAATTTGCTCAACATGAAAAATGATTCTTATGATAAATCCATAGCTTATATCCTACTCAGGGGTGAAAGATGGAGAGCTTTCCCCCTACCATTAGTAACATGACAAGGATGCCCAATTCCAGGGCGCCTGGGAGGCTCAGTCACTAAGCGTCTGCCTTCAGCTCAGGTCATGATCCCAGGGTCCTGGGATTGACTCCCGCATCGGGCTCCCTGCTCGGCGGGAAGCCTGCTTCTCCCTCTCCCACTCCCCCTGCTTGTGTTCGCTCTCTTGCTATGTCTCTCTCTGTCAAATAAATAAATAAATAAAATCTTTAAAAAACAAAAACACAAGATGCCCAATTCCACTGCTATTCGACATTGTGTATTGCAAGTCCCAGAGGGATAATTAAGGCAAGAAAAAGAAATAAAGGCGTCCAAATTGGAAAAGAAGTAAAACTATCTCCATTCACAAATGACATAGAAAATCCCCCAAACTCACAGAAAAAGATATTACTGGTAATAAGCAAATTTAACAAAGTTACAAGATACAAGATCAACATACAAAAATCAGTTGTTTTTGTACATTAGCAATGAATAATACCAGAAAAAAATGAAGAAAATAATTCCATTTATAATAGCATCAAAAGAATAAAGTATATAGGAATAAATTTAACCAAGGATAAGAAAGACTTATACACTGAGCACTACAAAACATTCCTGAAATTAAAAATAATCTAAAGGGAAAAGCATCCCATATTCATGAATTAGAAGATTTAATTTTGTTGAGATGGAAAACTACCCAAAGCAAACTACAGATTCAATGCAATCCCTACTAAAATTCCAATTTCCAATGGACTTTTTTGCAGAACTGGAAAAGTAGGGTTTTCAGATTAATATGGAATTGTAAGGAGCCTCAGAAAGCTAAAACAACCTTGAAAAAGAACAAAGTTAGGGGACTCAAACTTCTCAATCTCAACTCACTACAAAGCTACAGATATCAAGTTAATTTGGTGCTGCCATAAGGATAGTCATAGAGAGCCCAATCAAAAACCCAGTCAAAAGACTTGGATAGACATTTCTCCAAAGAAGATAGACAACTGACCAACAAGCCCATGAAAAAATGCTCATCATCATTAGACATTAGGGAAGTGCAAATAAAAACCAGGAGATCACTTCACACCCAAGAGAATGGTTATAATAAATAGTAATAATAATTTTTTAAGAAACAAAATTATGGGGTGCTTGGGTGGCTCAGTCAGTTAAGTGCTTGCCTTTGGCTCAGGTCATGATCTCAGGGTCCTGGGACTGAGCCCAGTATCTTCTCCCTCTCCCTCTACCCCTCCCCCCACTCGTGTTCTCGCTCACTCAAATAAATAAATAATCTTTAAAAAAGAAACAAAATTATGGGGCACCTGGGTGGCTCAGTCAGTTAATCGTCTGACTCTTGATTTCAGCTCAGGTCATAATCCCAGTCGTGAGAATGAGCCCTGTGTCATGCTCCATGCTGGGTGTGAAGCCTGCTTAAGATTCCTTCTCCCTCTATGCCTCACCACCTCCTGCCCCCCACCACCCCCAAAATTGTATAACTTGGCAAGGATGAGGAGAAACTGGAACCCTCGTACATTGCTGGTGAGGAACGTGAAATGGTTCAACTGCTATGGAAAAAAGAAAATGGTTAATTTTTCAGAAATTTAAATATAGAATTACCGGGCGCCTGGGTGGCTCAGATGGTTGAGCGTCTGCCTTCAGCTCAGGTCATGATCTCAGGGTCCTGGGATCGAGTCCCGCGTCAGGCTCCCTGCTCCTTGGGAGCCTGCTTCTCCCTCTGCCTCTCTCTCTATCTCTCATGAATAAATAAATAAAATCTTAAAAAAAAAAATTAAAAAAAAATATATATAGAATTACCACATGACCTAGCATTTCCACTCTTGCACGTATACCCGAAATAATTGCCAACAGGTACACAAATACTTGCTGACGAATGTTCTGCCTGCACTCTATCACAATAGCCAATCAGTTTAAACTCAGATATTCAGCCATAAGAAGGAATGAAGTATTGTTAACATGCTATAATGTAGAAGAACCTCAAAACCATTATGCTAAGTGAAAGATGCCAGACACAGAAGGCCACATATTGTATAATTCCATTTATGTGAAATATCTAGAATAGATAAATCCGTAGAGACAGTAAATTGGTGTTGCCAGAGCTGGAGGAAGGGAGAAATGGAGATTAACTGCTGCTACTTAACTGTTCCTACTTAATGACTATGGGGTGGGGGATGGAGGGTGTGACCTGCCGTTGGCCCTTGTCCTTCCCTGAACTTCCCTGAAGTTTCACATATTAAAAGTTGAGGGGCGCCTGGGTGGCTCAAACAGTTAAGCATCTGCCTTTGGCTCAGGTCATGATCCCAGGGTTCTGGGATCGAGTCCTGAATTGGGCTCCCTGCTTGGCGGGAAGCCTGCTTCTCCCTCTCCACCAGCTTGTATGCTCGCACGTGCGTGCACACTTTGTCTCTTTCACTGTCTCTTTCAAATCAATCTTTTTTAAAAAAAAAAAAGTTGAGCTGATGGTTGGACAACATTGTGATATCTTAAATAGCACTTTTTAAGATTTTATTTATTTATTTGAGGTATTTTCTCAAATCTCAGCCATTTTCTAAGGCTGCTTTATTTTAATATCAAAACTAGACTTTGTGTTTCTTCAATAAACATCAGTTCTTACTAACGTACAGCATTCTTGTGAAAACCAAATGAAATCATTGCTCTGAAAACCCTTTGTAAACCATAGGATAGCAGGTAAATCTTTGATGGCTTCATTAAATAGCCTTCAGGAGCATTGAGGAGAGAGCATTTAACTCTGATGGAGAGAATGGAGGGTCAGGTAACAATGGAGTTGAAGTCTGAAGGTTTATTAGCCAATTGAGGCAAAGAAGAGGAAAGGTGAGGGGAACAGCATGAGCAAAGGTGAGCAAGAGGATGGCACACTTAGAAACAAGGTGGGCGGGGCGCCTGGGTGGCTCAATCGGTTAGGCGACTGCCTTCGGCTCAGGTCATGATCCTGGAGTCCCGGGATCGAGTCCCGCATCGGGCTCCCTGCTCAGCGGGGAGTCTGCTTCTCCCTCTGACCCTCCCCCTCTCATGCTCTCTGTCTCTCATTCTCTCTCTCTCAAATAAATAAATAAAATCTTAAAAAAAAAAAAAAACAAGGTGGGGGTTGATACATATGCACACTAGGGTCATAGCCCTCTTCCTGTACCAAGGCAGGGGTAGAGAAGACTGCGTCCTTAGCTGTGACCTTGTGGTCGCTATTTAATTTATCTGAGCTCCCTGAGCCTAGATGTGGCCTAGCGTCACTAAGCCATGGGCATGGACACACACTAATAGCATTGTTGAGTTGCTGCTTGATGCAGTTGTGCCCCCAAGGTTGTGCTCACTTCCTAGAAGAGTAACACATAAGACTCTCCATTTTTTTTTTTAAGATTTTATTTCTAAGTAATCCCTACATCTGATGCGGGGCTTGAACTTTTACAAGCCCGAGATCAAGAGTCTCGGGCGCTACCCCCTGAGCCAGCCAGGCGCCCCCAGAAAGGTCTCTTAAAATCATTGGCAACTACTGTGCTGCAGCTACTCAAAGTAACAACCTTACTTGAGTTTCCTTTTTTCATCTGTTACATGGGGAGAATAAAGCTCACCAACCCCCAGAGGATTGTTGTGAACGAGACAAAGCTTGGAGGGGGCCTCCATAAGGCCCTGGTTTGCGCCGCCTCCTCACGTTAGCAAAGGCTAGTTGTTTGGTAACAATGTTCCGAAGTACGAGAACCCAGGTCAGGAAACTTAACACAGCCTTTTGGAATCACGGAGACGAGTGAATGAGAGAAGGTACAGTGTAATTTCAGGACTGTAGAAGGAAATAGGTTATGAATTCCCGTTAATTCCAGTGGGATACTGGTGAACAGTACAGAATGTGGTTTGGAATAAGAATATGCGTCATCTGATTCCCGAAAATGGTACATAGCCCTCCAGTTAAGAGTCAGGCCAGCTAAAAACAAAAAAAAAATCTAGTCCTAAAGTATGCTACTAATCAAAAAGGAATTTACTTTTATTCTTTGAAACACTTAAACAGATGAATGGCAAAATGCGTTTGCTTAGTTGTCAGTAAGACAAGGAGTTCATACCGTCTTCCACAGAGGAGGCAAAACTAGACATTGACAGTGCCAAAGAGGACAAGATAGGCATAAAAGCACTTGTAAACACAGATGTAGAAATTACAAATAAGAAATTACTAATCCAGGGGCGCCTGGGTGGCTCAGTTGGTGAAGTGTCTGCCTTCGGCTCAGGTCATGATCCCGGGGTCCTGGGATTGAGTCCCTCATCGGGCTCCTGGCTTGGCCGGGAGTCTGCTTCTCCCTCTCCCTCTGCCTCTCCCACTGCTCATGCTCTCTCTCTCTGACAAATAAATCTTTGGGAAAAAGAAAAGAAACTACCGATCCATCGTTAGATCTTAAAATAGTAACAGTAATTCCTTAACATCACCAAATGTCCCATCAGTGTGCAAATAGTACCAAAATATTTTAGGTGTTTTTTGTTTGTTTGTTTGACTCAGGATCCAAACTCGGTCTGTTCGTAGTGTTTGAGATGTCTTTGATGTCTAAATTTGTTAGTTGCCCTGTCTTCTTTTCAATTTATTTGGTGAAAAAACTAGGTTTGTACTTGTACGGTTTCCCCTAGTTTGGATTTTGCTGATTGCATCTCCATAGCACTGTTTAACTTAGTCTACTTTAGTTTATATTTCTTACAAATAATTAGATCTAGAGCAGGGGTTGGCAGGCCACAGCCCAAGGGCCAAGTATGGGTCTCTGCATATTTTATAAATAAAGTTTTATTGGAGCACGCCTTGCCCATTCATTCACTTATTGCCTATGGCTGCTATTGTGCTTCAGCAGCAGAGTGGCATATTCAGGAGAGAAAGCATATGGCTGGTTAAGTCTCCAATATATACTATCTGACTCCTGGTCTATAAAATTAATCTGATACTGGTCATTTTTTAGTAGAAATCTTTCCTAGGTGATGATGGGTTCAATGCAATGGTAAAAGTGTCCAGGTAGACTCTTGGGGTGTGTGTGACAGATTGATTTGGGACAGAAGTAATGACCGAAGTAATGTAAGTCAGTGAAAAAGAAAGCTAAATTATTTAACACATCATGCAGGGACAGTTGGCTCTCTCGGATGGGGTGGGGGGGAGTGGATTCCTTCCTGTCATCATACAGAAAAAGAAGTTTCAAATAGATTAATACACTAAAGATTCCTAGACTGTATTTATGGTATCAGGATAGTGAATGAGTTCTTAAGACACAAGAAGAACAAACCATGGTGAAGGTCAGTACGTTTGCGTTAAAACTAAAGCCCAGGAAGATGGCAGAGTAAGAAGCACTAGGAATCTGTCACCCCATCTAGATAACAGTTGTACTGGCAGAATCTGATTTTGGAACTCTGGAATCTTGAAGGCTTGCAACTTCCACAGGAAGACTTGAATGGTAAATTGTGGGTAATTCCAGTCAGTATGGGCTCTTAGCGCAGTAGCAGCTACCTAGCCCCCAGCCCCTTGGCAGGCAGCTGTGCACATGTTCCTGGAGCAGCTTGCACACAGCTTGTAGAAGCAGGGTGGGCAAAAAGGCCCCAGTTCACCAAATATTGGAGATCTGTGCTCTGATCACTGATTGCTACTTCTGATCACACCAGTGCAGACACGGACATTGTTGCAAGCCTCTTCCCCTCCTGCTGAAGTAACATTCAGGAGATTTAAAAGGTCATTTACCCCGTCCCCTTTCATTTTTCAACTTTTCCCCTTTTGTGAGCCAGACTAAAGTTTAGGGCATCTTTGGGCGCCTGGGTGACTCAGTCGTTAAGCGTCTGCCTTCGGCTCAGGTCATGATCCCAGGGTACTGGGATCGACTCCCGCATCAGGCTCCCTGCTTAGCGGGAAGCCTGCTTCTCTCTCTCTCCCACTCCCCCTGCTTGTGTTCCTGCTCTCGCTATCTCTCTCTCTGTCAAATAAATAAATAAAATCTTTAAAAAAATAAAGTTTAGGGCATTCCAGAACAACTGCATATATGGGGATAATTAAAAAGTGGTTGTGCATACCCAGGGAAAGGCTCAGAAAAGACCTGAGAAAACATTGAGTTTATACCTCAGTGGATCTTTGGCCCAGAGACAGCCTACAACAATCAAAAAAATCAGTATGGGGAAGAAGAATATGATTTTCAGAGTTACCACATCATTAGACTCAAATGTCCAGCGTTCAACGAAAAATCAGAAGGCATGCACAGAAAGTATGACCCATTCAAAGGAAAAAAATAAATCAACAGAAACTATCTCTGAAAAAGATCTAAATGTCAAGCCTACTAGAGAAAGACTTTATTTATTTTTAGAGCATTCGCGAGTGGGGTGGGGGTAGGGCAGAGGAAGAAGGAGAGATTTTTTTTTTTTTTTTAAGATTCCATTAATTTATTTGACAGCATAAGAAAGCCAGAGCAGCAGGGAAAGGGAGAAGCAGACTCCCCACTGAGCAGAGAGCCCAAGACGCTGGGGTCCATCCCAGGACTCTGGGATCACGGACTGAGTGGAAAGCAGATGCATAACTGACTGAGAGAGAAAGGGCGGGTGCGGGGGGGGGCGGATCTTAAGCAGGCTCCATGCTCAGTGCGACCCTGAGATCATGACCAGAGCCAAAATTAAGTCAGATGCCTAACCAACTGAACCACCCGGGCTCACCTAAACAAAGACTTTATTTTTTTTTTTTTTAAGATTTTATTTATTTATTAGAGTGAGGGGAGCGGAGAGAGAGAGAGAGGCAGGCTCCCTGCTGAGCAAGGAGCCCCATGCAGGGCTCAATCCTAGGACCCGGGATCATGACCTGAGCCAAAGGCAGACACTTAACCAACTGAGCCACCCAGGGATCCCTAGACAAAGATTTTAAAACAACCGTCTTAAAAATGCTCAAAGAACTAAAAGAAGATGTGGAGAAAGTCAAGAAAACAATGTGAACAAAATGGAAATATCTATAAAAGGAATAGAAAACCTAACAGGAAACCAAAAAGAAATTCTGGAGCTGAAAAAGTACAATAACTGAAATGAAAATTCACTAGAGGGATTCAAAGGCAGATTTCCAGAGCAGAAGAAAGTTAGTTCCTGGCTGCCTCAGTCAGAGGAGCATGTGACTCTTGATCTTGGAGTTGTGAGTTCAAGCCCCCCCATTGGGTGTAGAGATTACTAAAAATAAATAATTTTTTTTAAAGTCAAGATAGGACAATGGAAATTAATGAGGCTGACGAACAGAAAAAAAAGACTGAAGAGAAGGTAACAGCCTAAGGAGTATGCGGGTCACTATCAAGCAGACACTAATAAGAATTGTGGGAGTGCACTGTTGTGGGAATATAAAATGGGACAGCTGCTGCAAAGAACAGTTGGATAGTTCCTCAAAAAAATAAAAATATCATATGATCCAGCAATTCCAGTTCTGGGTTCTCAAAAGAATTGAAAGCAGGGTCTCAAGAGTTATTTATACACTCAAGTTCATAGCATCATTCATACTAGCTAAAACGTGGAAGCAGGGGTGCCTGGCTGGTTCAGTCGGAGGAGCATGGGCCTCTTGATCTCAGGATTGTGAGTTTGAGCCCCACATTGGGCATGGAGATTGCTTAAAAACCTTAAAAAAAAAAAAGTGGAAGCAACCCAAGTGTCCATTGATGGATGAATGTGATATTTACATACAGTAGAATATCTTTCAGCCTTTAAAAGGAAGACAGTTCTTCAGTATGCCACAACATGGATGAACCTTGAGGACAGTGTGCTAAATGATAATAAGCCAGTCACAGAAGGACAAATCCTGTAGGGTTTTACTTACACAAGATGCTGAATATGGTCACAATCCTAAAGTCAGAAGGTAAAATGGTGCTTGCCAGGATCTGGGGGAGGGAGGAATGGGATGCTACTGTTTAACAGGTAGAGAGTTGCAGTTTTATAAGACAAAAAATAGGGGATGGATAGTGGTGATGGTTGCACAACAGTCTGAGTGTATTTAGTACCACTGAACTGTACACTTAAAAGTGAGAAATTTTATGTTATATGTATTTTACCACAATGGAAAAAACGGGGCACAAAGCCTATTGGAAATATTAGTATAAGCAAGTCAGGCCACAGACTAGAAGACTTGTGCAGCACATGAGTTGCAAAGCACAAGTATCCAGCAATTCTACGTGTTTCTGTCCACCATAGAGAAACTCACACGTGTACACAAGAACTCTGCAGAAAAGCTCATTCCTAGAAGAGGGAACGAACTTACTAGCCCTCAGGGAGGTGGGGAGATTAACTAGAATTAATTAAGTGGCATTCTAAAAGTTGAAATGATTGTACTGATTGTACATGGTTAGATTTAAAAAAAAAAAGTGTTGAGTGTTTTTTAATTTAAATAAGCATGGTCTGAAATGATCTGTTCGGTGTGCATCTTAAATATTTAACCCTGCTGGTGTCTTTTTTGTAACTTTTGTATTTTGTACAATTTTTATTTTTTTGTAACTTTCCCTATGTTTGAAATGTTTTATAATTAACTTTTAAACGAAAAATAGGTAGTTACACTCTCTGGCTGTAGATTGTTGGTGGTGCCATTGCTGTGGGCAGGAGGAGGGGCTGATAGCTGTGGATGGCAGGTAGCTCAGGTCCGTAGTCATTGCTCCTTAGTTCTACACAGCCAGGGACTGCTCAGGTAAGGCATTTTGGTCTTCTGTTGGGAACTGTGACTCTTCTTCCAGGAGGCAGAAGCAACTGTCAGAGCATTGTAGGGTCCAGGCTCTTAGAATGAATACCAGACATCTGAAAGTGAGGGCATTTCATTACCCGCTGTGTTCCCCCGCCTGTGAAAGCACAGAGCCTCTGACATTTCCTCCTTTCTCACCAGCAATCTGCAAACTGGGAGTGCCCAGGCATTGTCTCACATTTAAGAGAATTTCCCTTTTGGGGTGCCTGGGTTGCTCAGTTGTTTGGGCATCTGATTCTTGGTTTCCCCTCAGGTCATGATCCTCAGGGTCGTGGGATCGAGCCCTGCATTGGGCTCTGCCCTGGGCTTTTGGAGTCGCCTTGGGATTCTCTCTCTCCATCTCTCTCTGCCCCTCGCCCCACTCGCATGCGTGGCATATACAGGCTCTCTCTCCCTCTCTTTAAGTAAGTCTTGGGGTGCCTGGGTTGCTCAGTCATTAAGCATCTGCCTTCAGCTCAGGTCATGATACCAGGGTCCTGGGATCGAGTCCTGAGTCGGGCTCCCTGCTCATCGGGGAGCCTGCTTCTCCCTCTGCCTCTGCTGCTCCCCCTGCTGTGCACGCTCTCTCTCTCTCGCTTGCTCTCTCACTCGCTCTCTCTGTGTCAAATAAATAAAATCTTTTAAAAAATTAAATTTTAAAAAAGTCTTTAAAAAAAAAAAAAGAATTTCCATTTCTGGCTTTAGATTGTGCTATCATCCAGCTGTCTCAGGATTTGCTTCTCATCTTGATGCTTTTAGGTGTTGAATACTATACAGCCAAATAGTCTATTCCCATTTCCAGGGAAACATTTAAGTATTTGTATCTTATTTTCTTTACCCTGTGGGGAGTAGTGTTGGCCAGGAGATCCATCTATGTGGATGTGTAGTATCACTGAATTATGGGATGAAACCCATTCTTTCCTTCTGCAGCTGACTAGGAAAAGTTCACATAGCATCCTTGTTTCTTGCAGAACTCACAATACTTTATATGCATCAGAAATGCTGGCCAAGATGGCAGAGCCTTTCACAAAGGCTCTGGATATGCTTGAAGCGGAGAAATCTGCAATTTTAGGTAAGAAATCTAACCTTCTTTTCTTTCCTTGAAGTTTACCTTAGCTCTAATGGACTCCCGCAACAGCGTTGGGGTACCCATGTCACCCGTCACCTCCTCCTCGCCTGGCACCACCTCAACTGCCTGTTTCTGTGTGGAGCTCCTACAGAGTCTCTAGGAACAAGTGCATTGACTTCATTATCTTGGGTCTTCCAAGGCAGTTGTTCCCCTCTGCCACCCCCCTCTGCACTGTTAACCCTTCCAGGTAGAGGGGTGTGTCAGAGCCTTTAGATGATAAATAAACGATGGTCTTTTTGACCTGAAGGATATTAGCAGACTTTTCCTGCTTTCACATATGAAAAAAAAAGTGGTAAGTCAGTTAAGCTCTTAAATAAATAAATCTTGGAGCACCTGGGTGGCTCAGTTGTTAAGCGTTTGCCTTTGGCTCAAGTCATGATCCCAGGGTCCTGGGATTGACTCCCACATTGGGCTCCTTGCTCCACGGGGAGCCTGCTTCTCCCTCTCCCACTCTCCCTGCTTGTGTTCCCTCTCTCGCTGTGTCTCTGCCAAATAAATAAATCTTAAAAGTAGTTAAGCTCAAATATCTTTAATTAGCAATATATTATATGTATATAATCAAAAATCTTAAAGGAATAGATTCTAAACCATGTTTCCCAGTTGTTACCTTGATTCGAATGCTGCTTTAACTCATTTTTCCCATTAGCAAATAATTATGCAATCCTGTGATATGTGCTGGGAAGGAAAGTGGCCATGTGTTTATTGGGAAACATCACCCATGTTGGAGAGGAGTCAGAGGACTGCCTCCTAGTAGAGACTTGAAGGATAAGTAGGAAGGAGCTCATCAGGTTGGGGGCAAGAGAAGATGTTGAGCCTTCTGGGCAGACAGAAAGGCAGGTACAAGATGCTGCGGCATGCAGGAAAGAGGTGTATCCAGGGAATAGAGGGGGATGTCCCACACGGCTGGAACACACAGAGCGAGGCAGTGGTCAGAAGTTAAAGCCAGAGACGTCCAGAGTTGCCTAAACCCTATACGCATCTCTGGAGCTTTGTGCTGGCTCACTATCACAGCCTCCACAGTATCTCTTCGTTCCCAGCCATAACCTCTGCCTGGGCCTGGCTGTGAGTAAGCAGGCCAGTGAGCATTCCTCGGCTGTGACATTCCTGAAAAGAAGGGTGTCAGTTGGCCTTGCTGGAGCTCGTGTCTGTCTGACTCGGCCTGCACGGTCCTGGGCCTTTTCCTTTTGGCATCAGTGCACTAAAGGTTACAGAAAATAATAAAAATAGAACTTCCAAGAAATGTCTTGCAATTACTATAAAAAATAGCTGTTGCTTCACCACCCATTCCCGCTCCCCTACCCTGCCATTCAGTTATTCAAATTAAACCAGGAATTCCTGCCATAGAAATAGATGTTCGCCCAAAACATACTAGAATGGACAAACAGTTCCCTCTGTCAGCTTCCAGCCATGAGCAAGACTTGAAATAGATCTTTTGGATCTTACAGATCTCTGTCATACTGTGATTAGTGGGTTTCATTATGATCTGTTTTACGTATTGGGCTTTTGCATAAAATGTTGCTTGAAAAAGAGGTTCCCCAACTTAAAAAGGGAGGGGGGCATCCCTGGTGCTTTATGGAGAGAGCATTTTGAGCTGTCACCGTGTGTTTTGGTACAAGTACCATCTGAAGAAACCCAGGCAAAAAGTTGGAGCGCCCAGGTCTGGCCTGAAGTCCTGCGTACTGAAATAGCTTCACCCTTTCCCTACCAAAACACTGTTGTAGCGGTCACCTCAAGGGGGGCTCTTAGCACCTCCATCTGGTAGAAGACATGGCCAGCTGCTTCGCATTTACGGCAGTTGTCACCCCCACCCCCAAAACTCACCTGCCTGCCGTAGGGTGTTGGCAGGTTAAGACCCTTGGCAGCAGAAGAGCATGTTCCCGACCCATCTCTCTCTCTAGGCTTACCTCAACCTCTCTTGGAACTGAATGACTCTCCTGTCTACAAAACGGTCTTGGAAAGAATGCAGCGTTTCTTCTGCACCCTCTATGAAAACTGGTAAGAAACCAATGCTGTTTCTCTCTAATCTCTTTTTAGGCACGCATAGTATAGGAATGCCATGGATAGGACTTCTGATGTAGAAGTCTAGTGTACAGGTAAGATGAGGCCAAAATTTGACAGGAAGCCAATGATCCTAGTATCACACCGAAATGAATTGGCTGGCTTTCTTGCATTTGCTTTTTTATAATTGTCATATGTGTCTCCGCCCTAGCCATGACTTGAGATTTTATGCCTAACTTGTCTGCTTCCGGTGCATAAAATGCTGAGACCACAGTGTAAGATCCAGTGAGTGAGGCTGCATTTTCTCAGAGCCCTCACTACTCAGCTACTTTGAATAGGACTCTGAAGGCCGCTAGCCAGACTTTGTCTTTGGGTCCTGGTTGTAGGATGGGGAGGTAACCGGCCCTCCCATAGCACACCACACCCCAGACATTGTCCTCACTCACCCAGTGCTCCAGTCAGCCAGGCTAACCAAAAGAGACTGTGTTGTAAATCCATATTGCTTATGAAGTAATGAAGGCTACTGTTGATCTTGGGTGCCAACATCTCTCTTTAAAAACATGCTAAATCTACTATCAAGTTCCCTTAAAGGCGGGTGAGGGGTGCGTTACTGATTGAGCTGAAGGTCTCTTACGAACCAAATGCAATTGCTTTTATAGCTGAGAAGTCTTAGCATAGGCTAGAAATTCCTGGGGCATTCGGGGCTGGCAGGGACAAAGGTGGGGTTTGTCACTGGCCGTGATTTTCCCTTACAGTTTCCATATTCTCGGGAAGGCGGGTCCTTCCATGCAGCAGGACTTCTACACTGTGGAGCACCTTGCTACTCAGCTCCTCAGCTCGGCCTTTGTCAACTTGAACAATATTCCTGACTACCGACTCAGACCCATGCTTCATATCCTTTCCAAAGTCCCTAGATAACCCAAAACCCAGAGGGCCGGAGGGTTGCAGACAGGAGCAGCTTTCAGGCACCAGAGGAGACAGAGCTGAGCAGGTGGAATAGATGGGATCATTTATCCAACTGTGTGATAACCACAGGAAGTGGACGAGAAGATTGGCGGAAATGCAGGAAAAACAGGAAGGCAGGCCAGCGGGGCTGGAAAGTGTTTTCCTTAGGGGTAAATCTTGATCATCCCACTTCTTGGAAATAGGAAAGATAAAGGTTTTTTTGGTTTTTTAATCTCTTCTACATCCTGTTGGGTGCTTCCTCTCATACTTCATTCTCATTTGGACTCTTTTTTTTTTCTTTCTTTAAATGTTTTTGAGAGTATCTTTCTTCCCTGAAGTTATAAGGAGACTAGCAAAGGAGAGTGTTCCTCCTCTTTTTTTCCTTCTGGGCAAATAAGTGTCTGTAATGTGCAGCCTAGTAGCCATTCTTGAGCAGCCCGGGGTTTTGGAAAAGAGATTGAAGATTTTTGTTTTTGTTTTTAAGATTTTATTGATTTATTAGAGAAAGAGAGAGCACAAGTGGTGGGGAGGGGCAGAGTGAGAGGGAGAAGCAGACTCCCTGCTGAGCAGGGAGCCCGATGCGGGACTCGATCCCAGGACCCTGGGATCATGACCTGAGCCGAAGGCAGATGCTTCACCGACTGAGCCACCCAGGAGCCCCGGATTTTTGTCTATTAACATAGAATGTCCTTGGCATCTTGCAGGTCCTTTGGGGGTTGACTCTGCCCATGGACATATCCTGCTACGTGGCAGGAGAGGGGTGCCTTAGAATGAGAGGGGTCTGTGCTCATGTGCTAAAACTTCTTAACCCACCGCCCCATGGGTCTTTGTGAAGCCTCTGGTGCTCTTCTGTCCCCCGGAGCACTACGAAGCCCTGGTGTCTCCAATCCTTGGACCTCTTTTCACCTACCTCCACATGGTAAGAGATTGGTCAGAAAAGGGAGCAAAGAGGACCCTCAGGCAGGTTGGCCTCTCATGAGTCTTGCAAGTCAGGAGTTCCTGAAAGTGTTGTCTCCTGGCCCTGTTCAGAGGTCCGTGCAGCGGTCCCAACACAGCAGGCTTTGCTTGCTGCAGCGGATTGAGCACCTCCCAAGAACTAAACTGGTTCAGTTGCCCATGAAGACCTGCAGACTCCAGTTCTGCTCCTGACCTCCAGTTAACTGAGGAGAGGTGGTCAGGGGAGTGCCTTCCCTGGGTCTCTTTCCCCGACTGTGGGATTAAGCAAAAGGACCAGCTAGGTGGAGAACAGTGTCCAGAGAGACCTGGGAATTCTAGAGTATCTTTGATTCTTTCCAAGCATAGGATACCCTGTCCTCGTCATGGGCATGGGAGAGGTTCTAGAAACCACATCTGCTGGTTTAACCTTGTGGGGCTTCCCAGGGCTCTGTCATTGAGACCTAGAATCCTCCTCGGCTCATTCTAATCATGAAGTGGACCTTAGATATTATCTGTTTCAACCTCCTCCCCACTATCAGCATTATATCCCTTTTGTTTTCCCAGAGGCTTTCCCAGAAATGGCAAGTCATCAACCAGAGGAGCCTGCTGTGGTAAGGAGCGTCTCATCTCTTGGTGGAAAACGCTGCCGTTCAGGGCTAGAAAGCAGCAGGTTATGGCCGTTCTCAGCCTAGATGGGAGCCTGCTTGTCTGTGACCGTTAGGCATACTCCGGTCAGGCCTTTATAGGAGGGATCTTCAGCTGCCTGAGGAGGGTGCTGAGACATCCTTACCCACTTTGGATTTTGATCCAGTACCTCTAGCCAACTGGATACAGTCAAGTAATAATGTCTGCCTCAGTGGATCATTGTTGTCCCATTCCCAGCATTTGTGTGGAATGTAGACCAAAGGAAGCCAGGAGAAGGAAGTGAGCACAGAGGGTCTGGTTAGGGTCACTGTTTTCCTTGTCCTTCCCTCTTTTGCACTCCCGTGGAACTTGGCCCCCTCCTTTCCTGCAGTGGGGAAGATGACACCACAGATGACAACCCAGAGTCTCAAGAGATGTTAGAAGAACAACTGGTGAGGATGTTAACCCGAGAAGTCATGGACCTAATCAGTAAGTGGCATGTGGGACGTAGGGGTAGTAGGGAAGACTTTTTCTGGAAAAAGAATTGGTTACTCACCCAATCCCATTAAGGCATGTTTACAGCATTACTGACAGATCGATTAAGAAATAATTAACTAGGGCGCCTGGGTGGCTCAGTTGGTTAAGCGACTGCCTTCGGCTCAGGTCATGATCCTGGAGTCCCTGGATCGAGTCCCGCATCGGGCTCCCTGCTCGGCAGGGAGTCTGCTTCTCCCTCTCCCACTCCCTGTTTGTGTTCCCTCTCTCGCTGTGTCTTTCTCTGTCAAATAAATAAAATCTTTAAAAAAAAAAAAAAAGAAATAATTAACTAGGTAGAAGTCAGGTAGTCCTTAAATCAACTTAAGGACATTCTATGAATTGTAAACTGTATTGTGTTTGTAAGACCAGAATATGCGGGAATGGTCTAAAATAGCAGGAGAAATTTGGATTAATGGTAGGAGTAACTTCCTAGTTTTGTCAAAATATAGGGGGGAAATTTTTTTTTTTTTAAAGATTTTATTTATTTATTTGACAGAGACACAGAGAGAGAGGGAACACAAGCAGGGGGAGTGGGAGAGGGAGAAGCAGGCTTCCCGCCGAGCAGGGAGTCCGATGCGGGGCTCGATCCAGGACCCTGGGGTCATGACCTGAGCCAGGCAGACGCTTAACGACTAAGCCACCCAGGCGCCCCCAAATAAGGAAAATTTTTAAAACTTGGGCATGAAGGTGGCTAATTTTCTTTTTTCTTTTTCGGTCATTTCATTTGTTTGCGATCCATAGCAGACCAAATCCATATCAGCCATTCTCTCCTGGTCACCTACTCTCAGAAAATTCTGTCATTTCCCTCTAGTTAATTGAACTTAAAGGGGACCAGAGCAGTCTGGTCAAACCTTTATTTCTGCTGATGAAGGTGATTTTGTGCCTGGACAGTGCCCCACTTTCCCCCATCTTCATCTGCCCTGAAGACCGTTTGGGATTTGTTGGCCAGAGGTGGCTGTTACCTGGTGGCAGTAAGCCCAGTAACCCCACTTTCTTGCTTTAGCCGTGTGCTGTGTTTCAAAGAGAAGCGCTGACCATGGTACTGCACCCCCTACAGATGGAGATGGTAAGTGAGCCTGCTGTGTGGCCCTCCCGAGGTCTGCCGTTAGACTCCGAAATACTGTCCCTTCTGTATCCAGGTCAGCTCGTGTAGAAATGGTTTCCCCAGCAGTCTGCGCTAGGGGAGATTTCCACATGGTTTCTCTCTCTGCTGGCCCTCTTGCTGTATTCCTCCAGCATACTCCCACCGGACTGCCTTTGCCCTTGCTGTTTCCTCCGCTAGAATAACTCTTCTCCCAGCTGTATCCATGGCCTGTCCCCTTGCCTCATCCACATGTCACCTCTGAAAGGTCTTCCATGACCAACTTAGAAAAACTAGCCACCCCAGCCAGCCACTCTGTGTTCCACCTTTGCTCTGTTTTTCTTCATAGCACTTAACACTGCCTGACATTGTTTTACTTCATGTATTCCCTGTTTCCCTAACTAGGATGTAAACTCCCATCAGGGAAGGGACTTCATCCTATTCCTGTTACATCCCCAGGAACTAAGTCAGTGCCTGCTACAGTGGGGTCTTCAAATACTTCAACCACAAAAGATCCTCAATGTTTGCAGCTTTTTGAGTAACTGTTCAGAGAATCTCCTGTTTCCCGCTATTTTTCAAACTTCAGCCAGGTGCATCTCTAGACCTGCCATGGGCAGGGGCTTCTGCGCCTCTCAGGCAGCTGGGGGGGCTGTCTCAGGACTGCTCCAAGTCAACCTGGGGTACTCAGCTTTCCCTTACGTGGTGGCCTGCTCTTCTCTGTTCCGAAAGGATGGAGCTTAACATTCTGCTCTCTGCTTACAGATGAAGAGATGATGGCCACAGAGGTCGCCCCCTCCACCATGACGGAGCTTACAGACCTGGGCAAATGTCTAATGAAGCATGAGGTGGGTAGAGGGGGCAGGGGAGGTTTTTCTGCTTTCCGGGTATGGCGCCAGCTTCCACTTTTCTCAGCCTGTGATGCCATCAAAGAATTCTTTTGGGTAATGCCACTTTATATGGGTTAAGTTCCTGGTTCCTAAAGCCCCCAGAAAACAGTGGGAAAGGTCAAGGTGTCTCCCATGCCGGCATGGGCAAAGGCTTTCAGAAAAACACACGGGCATGTTATGGTGTTCAGCGCGCCCCCCCCCCCGCCGGCCTGAGCTTGGTCTCCTTACACATAGGTTTTCTCTTCTGTATGGATTGTTTTTTCTTCTTTTTGACTGCCTGATACACAGGGAATAAGCTCGTCTTCAGTAGCTGCTTTTATCACGTTCCTGTTTACCTATGAAAACTCTAGCTCCTCGTGCATAGGCCTACTCAGAAAATTGTGTTCATTTTCTCATTGTAATCCTTCATCCTTTCCCGCTAGGATGTTTGTACGGCGCTATTAATTACAGCCTTCAATTCCCTTGCCTGGAAGGATACTCTGTCCTGCCAGAGGACGACCACCCAGCTCTGCTGGCCTCTGCTCAAACAAGTATGGTTAATCACCCCTTCTCCTCACCCCTTACGAGAGGCTGGGGCCATGAGGATTCATTCGGTTGGAAGAATTGGGTTGCTGGGGCTCTCTGAGGGTACCTCTTTGGCCCTGAGCACAGCTGTGTCCCCAGGTGCTGTCAGGGACACTGCTCGCAGATGCTGTCACGTGGCTTTTCACCAGCGTGTTGAAGGGCTTACAGACGCACGGGCAGCACGATGGCTGCATGGCTTCCCTGGTGCACCTGGCCTTCCAGATCTACGAGGCACTGGTGAGTCAGACAGCAGGGAGGCCGGGTGCGCTGCAGCTTCGGCCCTCGGGGCCTGCTCCTGGGCAGTGGGGCCGTCATAAAAGTCGGCAGCTGGTGCCGCCTGGGGACATGGGTGTGGCGGGGGATGGGAAAGGCGGCAGGGCCCCGCCTGCGCCATGGCGTAGTTTTATAGACCCCCACTCCACAGCGTCCCAGGTACCTGGAGATCAGAGCTGTGATGGAACAGATCCCGGACATACAGAAGGACTCTCTGGACCAGTTTGACTGCAAGCTGTTGAACCCCTCTCTGCAGAAAGTGGCTGACAAGCGCCGGAAGGACCAATTCAAACGCCTCATTGCTGGCTGCATCGGGGTAGGTCACGCGCCTCCCGTAATGCCTCCGCTAGTGCTCCCAACCGGCTGGACCCACCCTTGTGGTCTTCTTAGACCATGTGTCTGTGCAGACCAGAGACCAGCTGGAGTCATGCTCTTTCTTTTAATTTTTTTTAATAGATTTTATTTATTTATTTGTCAGAGAGAGAGAGAGAGAGCACAGGCAGAGGGAGAGGGAGAAGCAGGCTCCCCGTTGAGCAAGGAGCCCAATGTGTGGGACTCGATCCCAGGACCCTGGGATCATGACCTGAGCCGAAGGCAGATGCTGAACCGACTGAGCCACCCAGGTGTCCCAGTCATGATCTTTCAAACAACCCGCTACTCCGGGCCCAGCATCAATTCTTATTTGTTTTCCACAGAAACCCTTGGGAGAGCAGTTCCGAAAAGAAGTTCACATTAAGAATCTTCCCTCACTTTTCAAAAAAACGAAGCCAATGCTGGAGACGGAGGTGCTGGACAACGAGGAGGGTGGCCTGGCCACCATCTTTGAACCCTGAATCAAACTTTTGGGCATTCTTCCTCGGCCTTTATTGTCATCTCTTCTTCCCCTTCGTAGCTAATCTCTAGGCCCCTCTCCACTGCCACCTCACTTTGCACCACTGTCAGCCTGGAGAGAGATCCAGGTCTGGAGCTGGAGAGAGGGGGCCCAGTGCAGGGCAGAAGTAACAATACCTGAGGTATCAAGAAAGGGAGTTCATGCTCACACCATTCCGTCTGGATCTTCCAGCTATCTCCCCTTCTACTTGGAGTTTCAACTTTTCCAAGAAAGAAAAGCTAGAGCAGACTGGCCCTACTCCCCAAGCCCTCCAGCCCCCATGTAGCCATACACCCGTGTAGAGCGGTAACTCGGGGTGCTAACACCCAACGCTGCGACTAGCCAGGCTTGCACAGGGGCTCGGTCCGCACTGCTTGCGCCAGAGAGTTCCTCCTGGGCCGCTGCAAGTCCCACTGAGCCCCCTTACTGCTGGGCTGGCAGAGAACCTTCCCCGTCCCCCAGGGGCATGTCTGGGTCAGGTGCTGAGTGCTGAACTGAATGTGGCCAGTTCCCTCTCTTTGTTTTGAGCAAGAATCTGGTCACCTGATGGGATCCCCGCTACAGGCTGCCGCCAAGCTCTGGACGCAGTGTCAAGTGTAGTACCATCAGGGACCACAGCAGGGCCAGGATCTGGAGTGCTTTCTGACATCCCCTTAGAGTTCACACATATTCCCACGCATTCCATGCAGTCCCTCAGCGCGGTTTCCCCAGCCCCAGGATCCACTCAGGCATAAGAGCCACGGTACCCTATCTAGTGTCACGTGATGCCGTTGGCATCGGAGGATAACGTAGACCAGCTAGGCTCTGTCTGTGATGAGCAGCTAGCAAAGCCACTGGTCTCTTCTCGGACTAGTTGGGTCCAGGTGCCTTCAAAAATCTCATGGTCTTTCAGGTCCCTGGTCACTCTCATGGACCATTTCCAAAAGAAAAGAACATATGCCTTCCTGTCACAACCTGTATTGTGAGGCTTCACTCTGTTCTAGAGGTCACTGGATGGCCCTGTAGGCAGAGGGGACATGAATGCAGGACCCTAGCCTGGAGTCCCTGCTGGCCATAGACAGCCTTCCTCTGTACGGAAACCAGATTAGAGCGTCTGCGTTCTGTAGGAGGAGGCCTGTCATCCATGCAGCCCATTGACACGAGGGTTTCTGGGGGGTACTGAGCAGAACAGCCTGGGCGCAAGCTACAGCTGTGAGCTGGTGGCACCCGGGCAGGGTTGGAGAGAGGTGAGCCTGCGGAAACGGGACTTGGGGTCCTGTGGAGCGGTTTCTGTGGCACAGATTTGCCCCATGCCCTCTTCCTGAGCGGTGCTTTGGGCCGCTTCCTGTCCACTGTGAAGGCCGTCTCCAAGTAGGTCTCCCTGCAAACCCGATGGCTGCCTACTCCTCTCTGGTTGGGGCTGTGGAGGGCATAGTTGTATTTATTGTGCTGTAAGATTTTTAACATCCTGTGACTTCATGCTAGAGGTTTTCTATTGTTTATAGAACTTTTTGTAGAAACATTAACTCTAAAGCACATCTGCATGTCAGTAAAGATCTGTTTCATACAGAAAGGGCCCCATCTGCCTTTTTCAAACCAGTGACCTCTAGTGTCACTGCTCATGAGCATATCCTGCCAAGGGGACTGGACAGGAAGAGCTGTGACTGATGGACCAGCTTTCTCAAACAGTATGCCAGCCAGAAAAAGATTTCTATTCCCGACAGACCTAGACCAGGCCGCCCATACCACTCTCCCAGCGTCCTCTGTGGCCACTGGGCTGGACTCGGAGGGACTGTCCAAAGGGAAATGCTGCTGTTCCTTGTGGGATTTTTTTTTTTTTTAAGATCTTATTTTTAAGTAATCTCTACACCCAAGGTGGGGCTTGAATTTTACAATCTTGAGGTAAGCGTCACCTGCTCTACTGACTGAGCCAGCCAGGCACCCACCCTTGTGTGACACTTGATAGCAGGGTGACTTGGTGGCTGCGGACCATCCTTTTTCCTCAGACACTCCCTCTGATGATCCAGGAAATGGTAAGTGGCACACAGTAGCTTTCTGTGGTCCAGCTGAGCCCCCAGAAACCACCTCGATTTGACATTTCTCTTAAGGCTTCAGACGGACTTGGCCCTGACCTGCAGTGACACCTGAAGCCAGTGTTCCCAAGGGCTAAATAATGCCAAACCTCTTCTGAGGGGAGGCCCCGTATTTTTGGGGCTAAAACCCAGGAAGTAGTCTCTGACAAAAGCAGTTTTATTTTGGATGTGAATTTATTTACATGAAGGCCTTACGAAGGCACAAGGTGACGTTTTGTGGCACATTCAACAAAACGTATTGACTGAAAATAAGGCTAGAATTGTCCCAGAAAACCCAGGACCTCCAGTCACACCGGACTCTGGGGCAGTCCTGTGAGGGCAGGTCTGGCCCCGAAATCTTCAGCTTGGCTCAGGAGCAGCGCAGCCGTGCCGAGAAGTCCGGTGCAAACCTCAGTCCATCTGAACTGCATCCAGTTCATCCAAGAAGCGCCGGCACTTGCCCATCAGTACCTTGATGGCTTCGCTCACCAGCACGGCTGCCGGCAGCACCCCTGTTGACTCGACAGAGACTGGCAAGCAGAGGGACCCCTGAGCCTACGTGGGCCCGCACCGGCTCCCAGGCTACGTCCCTGCCTGCTTCCGACTGGGACTCCACGGGAGCTGTGGCACCACCCACCCGCCTGCGCACCCCCGCGCCGCCCCCAACCCGATACTCACAGATGTAGTGGTCGCGAACCCGAGCAAGTCGTACAAGCTTCTTCAGCTTCTCGTTCCGGAACACTTCCCTGCTGAAGGTATCTAGCCGGGGATTGGCAACTCTAGCCACCTTTTTACCTAATGAAGACAAACTATGTTCTCAGTACACGAGCCCCGAGCTTTTCTTTCTGCTGCCTTCACAGGAAATCTACTTTAGGTCCTGACCTGAATGCATCTGGCATCCCAGATGTCCTACCTTGGGCTTCTTGCACTTCAATGACCCCAGGTGAGAAGCACCGGCTCAGCTCCTCG
The DNA here is from genome assembly GCF_011800145.1 of Mirounga leonina. Taxonomy (NCBI): domain Eukaryota; kingdom Metazoa; phylum Chordata; class Mammalia; order Carnivora; family Phocidae; genus Mirounga; species Mirounga leonina. The sequence continues at coordinate 10,119,625 of NW_023270807.1, read as the reverse complement.
GCTGCCTCCCCTTCCACAGGCTCAAGCAGGGTGATGTCCGGCAGGAGCCTGTAACTGGCTGTTGCCACAGGTGAAAACTTGGCATGATCTTTGCCTGGAGGGAAGACCGAAATCAGAGCCTGCGGGGACACCTTCACGTTAGACAAGCCTCTAAGAGCAGAGGCCCACTGGCTTTCTGCCTGTCAGGACCTCTCAGCTGAGCCCCTTAGTCACACCTCGCCCCAGTGTAGTCACACTACCCTCCTGCCCCAGGCAGCCCACAGGGTTCTTACCAATGCCCTTGACACAGTGCATGAGCAGGTCAATCTCCTGGCCAGGCCGCAGTTGGGCAATGAGGATATCATCGTGCACTGGTCTGATGGTGCCCTCTGGGAAGAGGTCTGCCTGATTCCCCAGGGGCACCCATGTCATGTGCCTGGTGTACACTGGAGAAAGCACAGCAGGAAAACCTCAGTCCTTAAAACTAGCACCCAGCAAGGAGTGGGCTTTCTTGCTCACCCTACCACTACTCACCTTTGTGGTTCACATAGAGTTCGTTGGGGTCGGAGGAGTCTTTAGCAGCATGGGGGTTCCGCGTGCACCTGACCTGAAGCCGAAACTGCAGGGTATCTATCTCTGTGCCTTCTTCATCTCCTGAACAAAAGATGGAAGTGGCAGCTCTTAAAGAACGACTGAATGTTTGGGCGCCAGGCACTACACTGCGTGCATTGCTCTACATTGACCATTTAATCCTCTGGACAAATTTCAGAAGGCCAAGGGCATGTGTTCACACAGATCCCAACAACTAATGTACCAAAACATTAGGAACTTGCTCACAGTCGTACAGTAGTCAATCCAGGATCTGAACAGAGGCTGCATGACTCTAGAATCAACTTCGGAAGAGAGCTGTTCCCATTTTGCCACAATTTCATTTTCTCAAACACTGACCTTGGTTCCGATACTCAAAAAGACGGGGATCAGCATGAATGGGAATGAGCCCCAAGCGATGAGCAAGGATCTCATCCTGAACAATGGATGTGTTGTTGTACACCAGGACCTTTTCCACAGCCATGGTTGGCACCTGCCCAAGAAAACAGAATCATTCAGCTACAGAGACCCTACAGACTCCCCATTTACTCCCACTTCCTGACATGGGGGGACCTCTTCCTTGATGAAAAGTTTATGAGGAATGAGCAGGAGGAATGCTCAGCAAAACTGCAAGAAAACCAAAGGAAAGGGGCAACTTGAGAATTCTCCAAGTGAGGTGATGACACAATTTCCCATGCAACTCCACCCTTGCCACTATGCCCACCGATAAATACCTCAGCTAATAAAATGCGTCGAAAAGCATTGGCAATGGCTGCATCAATTCCCACCATGTCGAACTCCAATGAGTTTTCATCCAGGTGCACCACATCCACACGGAAATTCTGCAGGGACAGAAAATGCACTACATGAAGCTTTCTCTCTGTGGAGTCAGTACCCCCCCCCCGGATATTCCCCCCCCCCCCCACGTGTTCTCACCCAAGAACCTCCCTTGGCCAGATGTCCCTCACAGAAGTTCCTTTCTCTCCCAATCCTTTATTGTAATAGTTTCTTGAAAAGTCTCCCTGTTTTTATCCTCTATTCATTTAAAATCCTCTGTGTTATGGCCTCCAGCCAGACCATCCAGAGACTGTTCCACTAGAGAACAGGCTTCCGTACTGCTTCATCTAGTTGACACTACTCAATCCTTATCTTACTAGACTCCTCTGTTGCATTCGGCATTGATAGAATCCCTCCATGTTCAAAGTCTGCCTTGGTTTCTGAGCACTAATCTTCTGGTTCTCTTCCTCTTCCTGAATCCTAAATTCACTATCTTCTACCCACTCCATAAACGTCACTATTTCCCAGATTTTTGTCTCTCTCCAAAGTGACCTCAATCACATTCATGGTTTTAACAACATGTACTGAAAACTTCCAAATTTATCTCACTTCTGATCTCATTTCAAACACACGTTCTACTAGCCTGCTAGATTTCTCCACATGCAGGAAACTTAGTGCAGCATCATTCCCCTTCCCCAGACCTATTTCTCATCAGTAAATGGCACCACCATCCATTAAAGAAGTTCCTCAAGCTAGGTCATTTTACACTCCCTCCTCACAGCCGCCATCAAAGCAATGACCAAATTACCTTCTATCTCCCCTTTGCTCTATTTTCCTGATTATAATCTTAGTTCATGCCTTCAACCTCCGCTCCTGTATGCAATCCTGTCACAAATCTGACTGCCCTATTTGATCTTTGATTCATTCTCTCCCAGCCATTACGGCTGCAAATCAGATCACATCTACTTCAGAGCTCTTCAAAAGCTCCCTATCAGTATTTAAGATGCACTTCTATCTTGCCTACCACTCATGCTAGCACTTTACATTCTAGCAATAATAAACTGCTAAGACATTCCCAGAACACAGTTTGCAAAGCCTTTATCATTTAGCTCCTAAGTCTTAGTTTCTCCTCCCCCCTCCCCTGTTCTCAAATTTTACTCATGGTTCAGGGCTCAATTCAGATGTCCTCTTCAGGAAGTAGATCTTCCAGACCGCTGCCCCGCTTTCCATTCTAGATTAAGTGCGTCTGCGGGATCACCCCACCCCTGATTGTCCTTATCGCTACGAACCACCTTTACCACATTATACTGAAATCATTTATGCGCGCTCTTCAACAAAACTAAACAGCTTGTTCGCCGAACAGAGCAAAAACCGTGTACACGGAGCTCCTAACACGTTGCTCAATAAACGATTTATAAACCGAGCGAACCCCAAGGGCTGCTTCCACGACACAAGCTGCTCAGATCACAGGGTCTGTTCCTAATACCCTCTCCAGCCCCACCCACCTTCTCGAAGCGGTCTTGGTCCCAGGCATCATCATAGCCCGAATAGTTACCGGGAAAGTCGGTGGTATGAACCTAGAGCAAAAAGAGACGAGTCTGTCTGCGAAGGGGCAGGTAGGACAAGCCCGCCCCAACTCATCCCTGTTCCACTCTCTTTTCTCTTCCCGAGCTCAAGGCCACAGGCTTACATTGCGAACCCCGAACTCCCCTAGAACCACGCGGGTCCGCATTTCTTGCACCGCCTGGGCTGCCGCCATCTTCAACACCTCCACGTGATTGGGGCAGCAAAACTGGCGCGTGCGTCCCAGCCGCCCTCTTCCGTCTCCGTGGCAACGCACCGCCTCCCAGATTCTTAAATATCGCGAGACTCTGTCCGTCCTCCGTCCACGTCCCCAGCTTCCGGAAGTCAGTTTTAGCCAAACATCCGGGTTTCTCCTTATTGCGTTCCGGCTGAACCCACCTCTCTTTCTCGACCCTAGACATCTCCGTCCCTCAGGCCCACGTCTCTCCCACACCTCCTCCGCGTGGGGAACTAGCGCGGGCTTCAGCGACGGGAGCCTTCGAGGGACATGGCAACTACGGCGGCGCCGGCCGGCGGCGCCCGAAGCGGGGCTGGCCCGGAATGGGGAGGGTTCGAAGAAAACATCCAGGTAATCGCCCCCAAGGCTCCGGCTGCTAGCAGCCCCAGGGCTGGCAGCCGTCCTGAAGTGTCGTGGGGACTCTCCCTGGGAGCTTGGAAGTCTGCTCCATTTGCAACACTTGTTCTCTCCTTTGTATCTTGGTGTACACGAAAGGCTGTGGGACTAGCGCTGACCTGAAAGGTCCAGACTGGTACTCCAGCCAGAGGGCCTCTGTCTCTGGGCCCGCCTGCTCTTGCTTTCGAGACAAGTTTGTTGATCGGGGTCAGGCGTGGCGAGGGAGTGGGCGGTATTCACTGGCACTGGCTAAAACCATGCTGTGTGCACAGCCTTATTTGGGGGATGGAAAAGACAAAGGAAATGGGCACTTTTGCGGCCCTCTGAGGATTTGATAGGGAAGGTAGCAGAAAGATATATATGCAAGACAGGGATTAGGTTTCCTAGGCTAGAAAAGGGGAAAAAGCCAGACAACCAAGGGTTCTGAGAACAAGTGAGAGGAAGAGAGCGGCATGATCTATGCAGATTCCAAGCCATATCCCCGGCAGTGGAAGAAGAAAGTCCCAAAAGCTGGGAGGAATACAGGAGGACATACGGATGGAGCAGAAAGATCCTGCACTCTAGAAGCCATTTGTCTTCACAGGGTGGGGGCTCAGCTGTCATTGACATGGAGAACATGGATGATACCTCAGGCTCCAGCTTCGAGGATATGGGTGAGCTGCATCAGCGACTGCGGGAGGAAGAAGTAGACGCTGATGCAGCCGCTGCTGAAGAAGAGGATGGGGATTTCCTGGGCATGAAGGGCTTTAAGGGACAGCTGAGCCGGCAGGTGGCGGATCAGGTAAGCAAGACTGAATCCATAGTAGGTGGGAAAGTATACCTAGGCAGGCCCCAAGTGCTGGAGTTGGTGAAGTTCACCCCACGTCGTCTAACCCAATAGAACTATGTAGAAGGCCAAGAGAAAAAAGAGCAACAGGGACTGTAGCCAAGAATCTCTCTCACAGTACCTACCTTCCTCCAGATGTGGCAGGCAGGGAAGAGACAAGCCTCCAGGGCCTTCAGCTTGTACGCCAACATTGACATCCTGAGACCCTACTTTGATGTGGAGCCGGCCCAGGTGCGAAGCAGGTGAGAATCCTTCTCCTGATAGAAGCTGCCCTAGTCCTTCGTCCAAACTACAACCAGCTACCAAGCCCTGAGGCTCCCTTTATCATTGCACCTGTCTCCCAGCTACACCATCGCTCTTACCAGTCATAGAACAGGACATGGCGGTAACACATTGCCTTCCTCCTCCTCTTTATCTAGCAGACTACTCTTGTTCCCTCAACACGCAGCTCAAATGTCACCTTCTCTGTTCCCCATTCCTCAACCCCCATCCCCAGTTTGTCCTTTCCTGGTGATCCTAGAGAACTCTCTGCTTTCCTCTAACAGATGACACCTCAGCAGTGCTGTACTCTCTTATTCTTGGGGCTGGTTCCCCAGAGACCGCCTCAAAAACAAGCTCTGTTTTATTTTTTATATTCCCAGCACCGGAACAGTCTCCAAACCAGAATATCAGTGCTTAGTTGTTGAATGACTTTTCGAGAAGTGGATCTGATTTTGGCTTGGTTCTTTGTTCATCCTTTAAGCAATGCTCATCAGACACCCAGTACCACTTAGCAGCTATTTATTGACCATTTGTTCTGTGCTGGGCACCGTAATGGTTCTGTCTCATGGAAGACAGAGAGTGAAGGTAGATGGGAGCCTTTTATTCTTTCCGTGTGGAATTTTTATACCACTTCAAGGCTGTTTTTCAAGAAAATGGTCAGCGGTGCTCTGAGGAGTGGTAAGCAGGAAGAGACAGGAGACACACTGGTTCCCTCAAGTAAGACCTTTCCCAGGGCTTCACCATCACAGCCCTGAATTCTGGGCATTCTCTGCTGAGGTTGGCCTGTCTTTTAAAGGGGAGCAGGTCAAATAGGTAAATCGTCAAGTGCTCTCCCAAGGCTCCAGGCAGGCTTTCTGAGTTCTCCGTGCGTGTCAGCACGGTATCAGAAGGTCGTCCTTCCTGGAAGCATTTTTAGGGACAGGGAAGTGATCTCCTCATTCCTTGTCTGTCTTTACCCCCCTCTTCTCCCTTTACCATCCAGCATGTTCTCTGGAGTTAGAGATGAATAGGATTCAGGCCCTCCAGAACCTCATAGCCTAGTGCCGCCTTGGCTCTCATCTCTCCTCTCCTCTCCCAGGCTCCTGGAGTCCATGATCCCGATCAAGATGGTCAACTTCCCCCAGGTGAATACCCAAGGTAGCATGTCTGGAAGACCAGGGGAGGCATGAGGGCAGAGGGTGGGGCCACCAGGCGAAGCCTAGGAAGACCTAAACAGAAGAGCCATTGTACCCTCCAGCCTGAATGAGTTGGTATGTTGACAGAAAATCGCAGGTGAACTCTATGGACCTCTCATGCTGGTCTTCACGCTGGTTGCCATTCTCCTCCATGGGATGAAGACATCTGACACCATTATCGTAAGCAGGACAAAGGACTTTGGGGGTGGCTGAACTAAATCGAAAGCTGCCCCAGGAGAGGATGGTGGAGTGAGGTAGAGGCGGCCCCTGAGGAAAGCCCTGGGGGAGGCTGAGAGGCCTCCCAGGACTAAGCAGAGCGTTCACCCCACAGCGAGAGGGCACCCTGATGGGCACAGCCATTGGCACCTGCTTCGGCTACTGGCTGGGCGTCTCGTCCTTCATTTACTTCCTCGCCTACCTGTGCAACGCCCAGATCACCATGCTCCAGATGCTGGCACTGCTGGTAAGAAGGAGTCCAGCATGGTGGCGGGCAAGGGTAATCTTAAAAAAAGAGGAGCTAGGCCTTGGTCTGCACCTCTCCTGGGGCCCCAGGGGCTGGAATGGGATGAGCTGGCCAGGGGATCATTTCTTTCTTAGGGTCCTCATGAGAGCTCAAAGGCCAGCCCAGCCTGAGTGATTTTAGTGATTTTCCTCTCCGCCCTTCTGTTTCCTAGGGCTATGGCCTCTTTGGGCACTGCATTGTCTTGTTCATCACCTACAACATCCACCTCCATGCCCTCTTCTACCTCTTCTGGTTGCTGGTGGGTGGGCTGTCTACCCTCCGCATGGTAAGCTGGGCAAGAGGGTTGCCAGGGGTGGGCTGACCTCCTGGGCACTTCAGGAAGACAGCCCATGGCTTGGGCCGAAGCCCACAGAGGGCTCTGAATGCTCTGGGCAGCAGTGTCTTCACACCGCTGCCTTTGGGGCTGGGCCCTCTGAGTCGTATTCCTGTGGCCCTAGGTGGCAGTGTTGGTGTCCCGGACTGTGGGCCCCACACAGCGGCTGCTGCTCTGTGGCACCCTGGCCGCCCTGCACATGCTCTTCCTGCTCTATCTGCACTTTGCCTACCACAAGGTGGTAGAGGGTGAGTGACAGGAGGGCCTGGGTGTGGGGGAGGGAAGCAGCCTCGGAGGGCAGCGCCAGGCCAGCTGTCGCTCACCTCCCGTCCTCTTGCTTTCAGGGATCCTGGACACGCTGGAGGGCCCCGACATCCCGCCCATGCAGAGGGTCCCCCGAGACATCCCTGCTGCGCTCCCTGCTGCTAGGCTCTCTGCCGCCGTGCTCAATGCCACGGCCAAGGCTGTCGCGGTGACCCTGCAGTCACACTGACCCCACCTGAGACCCTTGGCCGGCCCCCATTTCCCCATCTCCGGAGCAGAGGAAGATTAAAGAACAGTACTGAGGCCGTGTGTCTCTTCGATGGGGTCTGCAGCTGCCTCTGAGCTATAGCCGCTTAAGACAACTCCTTGTCGCCTGTGGGCCTTCTGGAGGGCGCAAGCCCTGGAACCTCTGGCCAGGACTGCAGGGCTCTGCAGCCAGTGCGGAAAGTGGCTCAGCTCCTCTGAGGCCCTCTCTCCACCTACTCCTTCCTCCCTCTTTATCTCCCCCACATTGTCTTGCTAAATATAGACTTGGTAATTAAAATACTGATTGAAGTTTGGAACTGCAGCTGCCCTTCCAGTGGTCCTCCTTGCCACCTTACTTCCTGTACACTTTCCTGTTCTCCTGTCACTGGCCGTAATGTCACGTGTTCTCTTCTTGATACCCTCATCCAGGCAGGATGAAGGTGGGACAGCCCAGACTACACTGAAAGCAGAGACGGAGTATGGAACCTGTCCCTGGGGGCAGGGGACACCCGTCCCACGGAGTGGCGGGGAGGCCTCAAACACAGGAACCATAAGTCTGATGGAGGAGAGCACCCAGCTTGAATGGGCTCAGCCTCGCTCTGGGGACACCAACGGAGCAATGACAATTGGTCAAAAACGCCCAGATTCAGCCCCATGCCGTTACAAGGCCGGGCCATTGCACAGGGATAATCTTCCTGTGGGAGCTCACATTTGAAGCTAAACTTGCCTGTGTCCTGGTTATACTGGGGCCAAAGGAACAAAGCGGTCATCAGTTTTCTCTGTCCTTCCTCTCCAAGAGGGCTGTTCACTCTTAAATCCATTTACTCTGCTCCACTTAAGAAGTCAGGTGGTTAATGAAATAGAACTTTTGATCTCCCTTCACTACGCTTATGTTTTGTTGTTTTTTTTTAATCCCCGTAAATCTGGGTCAGCATCTTTCCTCCTAGCAAAGGGCCTAAGAAAGACGTGCCCTTCATTTGTCCTGGGTGATCCGATGTTATGTGAGGACCCCACACCGTGTCACCAGTGGACGAAGGGCGAACAGCACTACCCGAACCGTGCAGTGTACCCTTCCTGAAAGTTCCAGGCCCATTAACAACGGCCGCCACCACTGCAGGTCGCTGATCCTAGCACCCCCTTCACGGGGCTACCCCAGTGTCCCATTGAGAGCCCCGAGGCATCTGCCGCCGGCACCTGGGGACGGGGTGGCACCAGCACCCTGCACCTACTTGCGTCTCACCTGCCCCAGGAACGCCTCGGGGTTCTTCCGCCCCGTGGCCCCCGGCACCTCCGCTGCGGGGCCGCCATCTTGGCGAGGGGCCCGCGGGGACGTCCTCCTGGGCGGGACCCCCCCCACGCCCCGCGCCCGCGCGCGCGCCGCGGTCCGCACCACGGGGCTCCAAGCCGGACGGGAGGCCGTGCGCGGGACGTAGGCGAAGACAGCGAGGGTCTGGCCCTCAGGAAGAGGGAACGACGGGAGAATGGGCCGAAGCAGCCGGGAACAGTCTCAAATGCCATCTCCACGCGACGTGCCTCCATTCTCCCCGCCACACCCCCTGCTCGTCCCCGGCCTCGACCCACTACCTACTTTCCGAGGACCGTGTGGGCCCACGCCCAGGGGAAGGGCGGCCCCCACCGCTCCGAACGCCGGCCGTGCGCAGACCCCCGAGCCGCGTGGCCTAGGCCGGGCAGGGGGCGGGGCGAGCGGCGTGACGCGGCCGTTGCCATGGGAACCCACCGCCCGCTCAGGCGCAGGAGCCGAAGCCCGAGCCGGAGCTGCCGCCCGCCGCCGGCTGTCCCGCTGCCCGCCCGCCCGTTTCGGGCTCTCCCTGCGGGGAGGTAGGGGACCGGGCTGGAGGAGGGGAGGGAGCAGATGCTGCCTCCGAGCCGAGACCGGTCCCGCACGTCCTGAGCCGAGGCCCCGCAGCCGCCGCCCCGACAGCGAGGAACGAGGACAAGCGCGGAAACAGCGCCCGCCTGGCCCCGGACCGCGCGCCCCGGCCCCCCGCCCAGACACGGACGGCACGGTCCGCCCCGGCCCCAGCGCCGCGCGGTCTCAGCCCGGCCGGCGACCTCGGCGCCTCCGCAACCCCCGCCGGCTCCGGCCAGGGCCCCGACGCTCTTCGCCGCCGCCGCCGCCGCCCCCGCCGCCGCCGCCGCCGCCGCCGCCCGCGCCTCTGCCACCGCCTCTGCCCCCGCTCCGTCCGCGACCCCTGCCCAGGCCCCGGCCCCAGCCCCGACCCCGCCCTCGGCCCCGCCAACCTCGGCCGCGGCCCGCGCCCCGGCCCCGGAGGCCCAGCCGTGGGTACGATGCTGCCCAGCTCCATCCAGATTTCGGGGGAGCCGCTGTCCGGCGCCGAGGTGCGGGACATCTGCCGTGGCCTGCGCGACAACGCCGTGCGCCTGCTCTCACTGCGCGGCTGCCGCCTCTGCGACCGCGACTTCGGCCGCATCTGCCGGGCCCTGGCCGGGGCCACGTCCCTGGCGCAGCTCAACCTTAACCTAGGCGTCGTGTCCAGTCCCGGCCGCATCAAGCAGCTGGCGGAGGCGCTGCGGACCAACCGCTCCATCCAGTCCCTCTTGTGAGTGCGCTCCTTGGCAAGGGGGTCCCGGGCACTGCAGCCCTCTTCACGCGCCCGCCGCCACCGCCTGTTCCCCCGGCACACCTTCCTGTAGCTGTCTCCGCACCAGCCTGTCTTCTCCCCTCTGGACACCGCCCCCTCCCTCTACCCATGCCTCCATGACACGCTTACCTCTGGACTTTGCACAAACGGCCCCACCCCAAATGAGATGGGGTACCCACCCCTTTCTGGCAGGGCACCTGTACCTCCCCACCTAATCACCGCCATTGACTTCTTGGGGGCAGCTCCCCCGGTCTCAAGCAGGAACTCCCCTGGGGACTAGACCCCTGCCCCTGCATTCTGCCCCCTGAAGAGTCCCCAATCCACCACCCACACACCCGTTCTCTTTGCTCTGTCCCGGATCCCAATCCCTGCCCCAGAAAAGGAACCAAATTCCCCTTCTACCTGTGTTTTTGGAATCTAGAATTTTCTTTCTCCCTTCCCAAGGCTTCTCCCTTCCCAAGGCTTCTCCCAAGTGCTGTGACAAGTGCCCTTCTCACCTCTAGGGCTCACATAAAGGAAGGGGCTGCATCCCCTACAGGTAGGGCTGATGACTGCAGTAACCTCTGCTCTCCCGTCTCACCCGCCAGCCTGCATGGGAGCCCCCTGACAGATGCGGGGCTGGCCTTGCTGAACCCGGCGCTGGCCCTCCACCCTGCCCTTGTGGCTCTGGACCTGGGGGACTGCATGCTGGGTGATGAAGCCATCAATCTCATCTGTGGCCTCCTCCCCCCAGATGGAGCCAAGTCAGGTGAGCAAGAGGCCCTGCTGAGGACACGGGCTGGTGTGGCCTTGATAAAAAGCTAGGTGCACAGGGCAGGGGGTGTGACCCAGAGCTGAGGGCTCTGACTGTGGGTGAGAATGCTTATCAGAAGGATTGGGGGCCGAGCAGAATGGAGACTCAGGCATCCAGCCTGCGGTGGGCAGGGGAAGGCAGGGGTCTCTCAGGGCCCGGGAGCTCTGTGGCGGGGCGGGGTGGCTCTCAGCCACCAGGGACACCCCAGAGATCCAGGGCAGGGGAGGGGCTTGAAGGGGCCTGACCTCCACCCTGGCTTGTCACTTTGATGCCGCCCAGGCTTGAAGGAGCTGACGCTGAGTGCCAACCCTGGCATCACCCCTAAGGGCTGGAGCCGCCTCGCGATTGCGGTGGCCCACAGCTCCCAGGTCCGCGTCCTCAACCTGGACTACAACCCCCTGGGTGAGACTCAAGGAAGCCCCCTGCGAGTCTCACCATCCCACCCCCATCCAAGAACTTGGGACCATTGTTTGCCATGGTAACCCCCCTCCCACTGGGGGAGGGAGAAGGGAGGGGGGATGTGGGAGGGAGTGGAGAAGCCACTTGTGTGGAGGACCAGACGAGCACCAGGTACCTGAAAGTATCCATCACCACCCCTGGGCCTGGCTTGCTTCACCCATTCCCTCCCCAGTCACGGTGCCCCCCCTCTCGGCCACCTACCAAATGTCAGCGTTTGCTGGCCCGAGGGTGGCATCTAGGGTCCTTAGGGCATGGGGGAGGCCGCGGGGAGGAAAGGTGAGCAGGCCGGCTCACGACTGCCCGTGACCGTGTGCACGTGTGCCGCCTGCCCAGGTGACCACGTGGCAGGGATGCTGGCTGTAGCTGTGGCCTCCAGCCGCACCTTAGAGGTCCTAGACTTGGAGGGCACGGGCCTTACCAACCAGTCAGCTCAGGTGAGACGTCTTTGTGCTGGCGGGCGGGGGGAAGGGGGCTAGAGGTGGGGGTGCAGGTGAGCCCACGTGTCTGTGGACATGGCGACGGGCTGGCAGGTTGCAGCCTTAACTGTGTTCGTCCTTTTGCGCCTTCTTCCCCACGTCAGACCCTGCTGGACATGGTAGAAAACTACCCCACGGCCTTGCGGAGCCTGGTGCTGGCTGAGAACAGCATTAGCCCAGAGCTGCAGCAACAGATCTGTGATCTGCTCTCCGAGGGAGAGGAGGAGGAGGAGTTGGCGGGAGGGGCCGGCGACACGCAGGAACCCGAGAGAGGGCGGGGGCCTGCTGCCCAGCCGTCCTGGATGTGCCCCGGTGGTAAGAGCCCCCGGGTCCGAGCAGAGCCAGGTCCGGAAGAGGCTTGGGACCAGGGAGGGTGCGTGTGCGAACCCCAGGCCGCCTCCCACTTGTGTCCCTGGTGGAGGAATGAATGGTGGTCTGAACGGCCCTCTGCCCTTCCACAGAATCCAGCTCTCAGATGGTGCTCATGACTTCAGGACTAGGCGACAGTCTGTTGGCCGAGACCGAGATGTGACTCTCCACTTGGGCCTCTGCACATCATGACATGTTGGCTCTGTCCCCAGCACCTTGCCCGGGATATCAGGGTCAGGCCCTGGGGGCCTGGGAGGGAGGTGGGGGTGCCGGGCGCTCTGGTAGCTCCCGGCAGTGATGGGAAGCTCTGGAAGCTGACTAAGCAACAGCCTTGGGCGCACTCGAACCCAAGGCAACGTCTCTGGACTTGTCAGCAGCTCTGGCTGCAACCCGCTGGCTCGGAACAGATTTTCTGAACAACCTGGCGTGTGGCTGTGGTCCCTGGGGGCGGGCAGCAGGGGAGGAATTGGAACCATTAGACGCTAGGGGGCAGTGCCACCCTACAGCCCAAGCTCCAGGCAGTATCCACCGGGCCCCAAACGTCAAACAGGTCTGGCTCAGGTCTCTGATTCGTAGGACCTGGGATTCTGGGGTGACACCTCACATAGGCCCCCAGAAGGATCATAACTAAGGTAGAGAGCTCACCTCCAGAGGTCAGACTGGACCCCGCCTCGAGGAGAGACTCGGGGGCCCTGCTGAGGTTACTTGAGGTACACCTTCTCCCACTGCCTGATGCTCTGTGGCCCCAGACACCCCAGGCAGGGCGTGGCGGGGAGGACTCATGAGCGAAGACCAGAACTTGGCTAGGACTAGGAACGCTCAAGAACGGGGAGGAGAGCGGCACAAGGAAAATCATTAATAGACAAATTAGGCCGTATCAGTAAAATAATTTTAATTTTAAAATAGTCATCGATGTGAAAACTTCCCAAAGCTGGGAGTAACAGTCTAGAGCCAAGGTTGGGAGGGGGCCAGGCCTCACCTAGAGCCCAGCTTGAGGCCCCTGAATCCCTCCCTCTCCTCCCTTCCAGAGGGAGGATGGACACAGCGGAGGCGAGCCCTGAGTGAGTCCTCTCGCCCATCCCCCAAGGGCCCCTTGAAGGCAACAGCTCGTGCAGAGGACTTGAGGGGAGGAAAGCAGGCGGAAAACAGAAATTAGAGGTTAATAATCCCAACGACGCCCCCCCGGCCCCCAGAAAACAAACAAGAAAACAATTTGGGGTATGAAAGGGAGATGGAGGATGAACACTGATGTAACAGATCCCTCAGCGCCCCAGAACAGCCCAATTTGGGCTGACCGGAAGAAGGGTCTTGAGCCCCAGCTGCAGGTTGCCTTTGGGGAGTACATATTCCAAGAAAAAAGGGAAAAACTACGAGGCAAGCTGGTGCCAGTCATAGTCAATGCAGCTAAAAGGCCCGGTGTGGCCGGCCCTGCCCCTGCCCCTGCCCCGCACAAGGAGCAGAGCTGAGCCCGCCTGAGGGAGGAGGGCTCCGGGGGCGGGGGGCCTCCCGCGGTCCCAGGGCAGCGGTGGCAGGAAGGCAAGCGGGGGCCCTAGTTGAGCAGGTTGCCCTGCTCCTGGGCCTGGGTCAGGCTGTCCTTGCGGTGCAGGTGGTGCACCCCCATCCTCTTGGGGCTGCGCTGGGGGCGGCTGGAGCTGGGGAGTGCCCAGGCCCTGCCCTCGGCGTGGGAAGCGACAGGCCCCTCCTCTGTGCCGTTATCACCGGGCAGCAGACTCCGGCGTTCTTCCTCAGGGCTGACGGGCAGGTTCAGCTCTTCCTCCTCCTCCCTGGGAGGGCCACAGTCAGCTTCCGTGGGCAGCAAAAGCCCACTCTCACCAGGTGGGGAAGAAGGTGCCAGAACCTCCTCATCTCTGTCAGTGGGGCTCAGAGCAAAATGGCGCTGCAGGTCAGGGAGTGCATCGCGTCCAAAGGCTGTGCGCTGGGTCACAGCGGCCGGGGGCGGGGTGCGGTCCACAAAGGCCCGCTGCCAGCTGGCGAGCAGGTCCTCCTCCGAGCCGGCAGAGCTGGCTGGGGCGCTGCGTGCCGGGGGGACAGGGCTGGGCTCGTGGCGGGGCGAGGCCTGGGCCGAGGCGGGGCTGCTGGGCACTGGGCTGGGGCGGGCCCGTTCCACGCCCTCCTCCACCAGGCTCAAGGAAATGGCCTGGCGGGTAGCGTAAGTGCAGTTGGGCAGGGGGCTGTTGCGGGGGATTCGCACCTTATCCTCAGAGAACTCTATTACCTTGCGGCCGGGATACAGCGCGTGTGGTGGGGACGGGGTGGGGTAGGGGCTCAGCTTCTCGAAGGCTGGCAGGGGCACCTCCTCCTCTGGGGAGGCCCCAGCAGTGCCCAGAGAGCGGCATTCTCCATTGGGTTGCGGCGGGGGGCTGCCAGGGGCCGGGGGACTGGCTGGGTCACCCGGGCCACCCCCACTCATGTCCACGTGCACAAAGACATCCTCAGCCAAGGGGCGCCCGGCACTGCCCGACTGCGCCGAATTGAGCAGCAGAGACTCCGGCTTCTCTAACACTCGGGCAATGACCGACGTGGGCACCACGGCCCCCGGGGCCAGGCTAGGGGCAGGGCCCGGGCCGGCAGCTTCTTGACCACTGTGCAGGTGTTTCCGGACCATGTCCTGGAGCTCACAGGGCAGCTGGGGCAAAAGAGCGGGAGAAGGGAAGAGAGACATGAAGGCTCCCAGCCTCAGAGCAGAAACAATGGCCCCCGCACCCGCCCGGGCAGCACCACGCGGGTCTCCCACCAGGCCGGGGGACAGCCTCATTTAACAGACCCTCTGACGCTCGGCAGGGGCGAACCGACTTGAAGAGTCTGAGCAACATACCCAGCATCGGGTCCCAGAGCCCTTAGGGCTCTCAAACGCCCCCTCAAACGCCCCCTCCCCCCACCTCAGCTGCGGCTTCGGCCCAAACCAGACGGAAGTCTGAGGGCGGGTACGGCCAGCGGCCTCGGGCCAGCCTCCGCTCCTTCCACACACCCCATCAGCCTCGGGCCCAGAGTTTGCCTCCTGGGGGAAGGCGGTCAGTTGGGCCTAATCCCCTCTCGATAGGCTTACAGCTGATGGCCACCCCCACCTTCCGGCACGGGACCCCGAAATGGGGCGCCTCCCTGTCTCTGTTCCAGAAATACCGCCCTAGCGATGGCCCCGACAGCGCACGCACACTGACCAGCGGCAGAGCTGACTGACTTGAGAGGAGACATGCAGGCGAGGGGAAGGCAAAGCAGAAAGGGGGAGTGGAGGCAGGGCAGAGTGAGGTATCAAACCCCGAGCGAGAGGAGTCCTAAGGGGACGCCGTTGGGCTCACATCGGCGAGCTTGTGGCTGCGGAAGTGGGACTTGTTGCACTGGAGGAGCTGCACAGCCAGGTTGCAGTCCAGCCGGTACCGCTCCTGCAGACACAGGCGGGGGTCACTGGGCAGCCGCGCTCCAGGCAGCGGGGCTGCGCCGGGCCGAGGCAGCCGCAGGCGGGAGGGGCCCCGTGGCGCACGTACGTTGAGTTCCTCCAGCTTGTTGATGGTGTTCTTGGCGTCCAGCAGCTTATTGGTCAGCTCCACGATCTCCCAGTCCAGCGTCTTCCTATCCATCTCAGCCTTCTTGATCTGAGGCACAAAACTCACGTGAGCCTCGCCCCGCCCCCGCCGGCCTTCCTCCCCTTCGCCTCCTCCCAGCCCAGAGACACGGGAAGCCACAGGTGCTGGGGCAGCCAAGGCAGATGGAACAGACAGACAATGGACAGACAGAAGGAGACCAGCCACCTCTCCTGTTCTCCGGGCTGGCTGTGGGGTGGGGGCTTTCTGAACAAGACCTGCTGCCACCGGGGCCCCAGACAGAGGCCGTACGAGAGCCGTCCATCAAGGGGCTCTACACAGCAGGTCAGGCAGCCTGAACTGAGAAGCAGTAAGTGTGCAAACCCAGGGGCCAAAGCCTACGCGTGGAGCGCTTTCCAGGCTCAGGCTAGGAAGAGGGAGGAGGGATGGGGCTGGGTGGCAGCTGGGGGCGCCTGTGAGATTATCTAGTTGAGCCAGGAGGGAGCAGCGGGCTCAGCAGCAGCCCTCTGATCTTCAGTTCAGGGACTGGCGCCCCTTCACCCCGCTCCCCGCCCCCCCCCCGCCCCCGGCCAAATGGCTTGGGCTTGTTGCCACCACAGCCGAGAAGCCGTGAGTGTTCAGTGGTGACATCAACCAGAACCTCTGCCCGAGCCAAGAGCCGGCTCCGCAGCTGTCCCCCAGGAGGGAGGCACTGTACCGAGCGGGCCTCACGTAAGGAGGAGGAAAGCAGGGGGCAGAGGCAAAGGGCCGGGGCCCCAGCAACCCCAGATCTCAGCTGAGGAGGAGGCCAGGGCAAGGGAGGAAACACACAAACTCAGACGCAACTGCAAAGATCCAGTTGTGGCTAAGAGAGGCCTGCCAGGAGAGGGCGGCGGCGGCGGCGGCAGCGTGAGGGGAAGACGGGAGAGAAGAGAAACAGTGTGAGCACTAACACAGTCCCGACTCGCACAGCACACACTGCGGTCCCCTGCCCGCCACTGTCCCGCCCCCGTCCCAAGCCCCAGGGCACAGTGGCACTCCCCAGGCAAGTCCCAGCCCCCTGCTATGCTGTGAGCACAGTGCCAGCCAAAGTGCCCCCATGCCCCACCCCCCGGCCCGGAGAGATTACCAGCGTGTGCAGCTTGTCCTCCAGCTCCTGGTTGGTCCTCTGAGAAGCCGTGTAGCTGTTCTGAAGCCTGTGGAGGAACACAAGGCCGACCCCTGGGTCAAGATCTGCTCCTCAGGCCCTCCTCAGCCCCTCCCTGATATGGGATGTGGGGGAGGTCATTCTCCTCCCAGGGCTTCGGTTTCCCCATCAGAATCAGATGATCTCTGAGGCCTCATCCCGCTAACCTCCAATGAACAGGGCAGGCGGGGTGTGTGTGTGTGTGTGTGCGCGCGAGTGTATGCGTGCATCGATGCCTGGCCCCTCGTTCCCACACCTGCGGAACTTGTCCTTAAACTTGTCCAGCTCCTCGCGGCTCTGGCCCAGCTCCAGCTCCAAGCAGTCCTGCCCGATCTCCAGCTCACGCTCCAGGGCCTCGGTGCGCCTGGTGGCCGAGGCCAGGCGCCGACGGAGCTCCTCATTCTCCTGCTGCAAGAGCCTGGCGGGGGGAGGGGTCAAGGACAGAGGGGCATCCACGTTAAGATGGGCCAGCCCTGGAACCCCAGGCTGGGCTCAAGAAGCTTGAAGGAGTAGGTATGACATGAGCACAGGCAGCGCGGGGCGGGGCAAGGGACTCCCTGAGAAGGAGTCTGAGTCTGGGGCAGCATACTCCATATGCCTGCTGGCCCTGGGAACACAGCCCGGCTTGGGGGCAGTGCGGGGGCCACTGAGAATGAGAAGACAGAACTGGCGTGGGGGTAAGACTCCCCCATCTGTCTCTGGTTACAGCCTAAGCCAGCCGGCCACCACGCCCTCCAGCTCCAGTTACCCCACCGCGCAATCAGGCTGCTCCATGATTAGTCTCTTAGAAACCCAGCCCGGCACTGACCTCCTTTCCAAAGGCCTGACGGGGCTGACAGAAAGGGCTGCAGGGAGGCAGCTGGTACAGGAGGACCAGGAGCTGGGGAAGGGCTCCTTGGCAAGAGCAGGCCCCTCCGAGCACCCACCTCCTCGGTTCCAGGTTCTCTTGGGAGCCCATGGAACAAAAACTCTTTCCAGAAGGAACATCCACATCAAGCCTCCTCCCAGAGTCCCTAAATACCCCACCCAACCTTTACTTCTACCTAATCCAATGAAAAGCCCCGGCGGTACCAACAGCCTTCCCTGGAGCTAAGAGGGAAGTGCTGAGGCAAGGCAGGGCAGGCTCTCGGGCAGCAGATACTCACTTCATCCTGTCCGCATCAGTCAGGGGTTCCTGGGCACAAAAGAATGGAAGCTTGAGGCTCAGCCCTAGACCACTGGCCCACACTGCTTGCCCACCCCCCAAAGAGCCCTGGAAAGGGCTATTTCTGAAGCCCAAACAATCTCACAGAAGTGGGCCCTGTTAGATGGAGGCAATCTGGACAAGCCTAGATCACTCTCTCCCATGCCAACCAGAAGGTTCGAGAACCCCTTCCAACATTCACCCTTACCCACACCACTTCCAACCCCTCTCGTAATTCTAGAGCAAGTTGCAAATGAGTCCTGGTACCCACGCTGCATTTCCCAGGGATAAAGAGAGCCTCCCAGCTGTTCCCTGGGCTCCTAGTGAGCCCTGCAGGCATGGCAGAGACCTTCCAGAGAAGTGAAGAAGCCAAGTGAGCTACAGTAGGGTTCTGAGCTCTGACAAAGCCCTCCTGGCCCCTGGAGGAAGATGGGGCAGAATCAGGTCCTTCCAGGGGCTCAGAAGGAACAAGAACATGGGTGAAAAAGCCTCTGGGGGTGCCTGGGTGGCTCAGTCGGTTAAGCGACTGCCTTCGGCTCAGGTCATGATCCTGGAGTCCCGGGATCGAGTCCCACATCGGGCTCCCTGCTCGGCGGGGAGTCTGCTTCTCCCTCTGACCCTCCCCCCTCTCATGTGCTCTGTCTCTCATTCTCTCTCTCAAATGAATAAATAAAATCTCTTAAAAAAAAAAAAAAGAAAAGAGCGAGCCTCTGGTCTAGTCCTGACTGAGAGGAGTGACATGTCTTACCCTTGTCCTGCTTGGAGCCTCCTGCCCCATCCTCCCGAAGCCCCCACGCTGGTCACAGCCCAAGAGCCAGAGCTCAGCCAGCCACAGAGCAGGGAAACGTCAAGGGCCCCACTCCAAATGGAGCCGACTGCTTCAGAATGCCGATCACAGGCCGGAAAATGAGGTGGGTGGCCCGACCCATGGGCTTCAGAGCCGAGGACCCCGGGATTTTATCCCATTCTACCACACTCTGCTTGTACTAACCTTGCTGAGCCTTAGTGTCCTCATCTACAAAACCAAGGGAATGCCCACAGGATGGCACCTAGCACAATACCTGGCCTTCTCACTGTATGTTCCCTGAACTGAAAACGGGCAAGTCCCGGCATCCCTGCCCTGAATTGGACCAGAGCGGACCATGGTACACCTGATGCTCAGCGGGTCCGGAGGCTCTCCTGAGTTCTGTAAACGTGCTCTATGCACGGCAACAGGGTGGGGACAAGCAGCCAGGTGAATTGACTGCAACACTCATGTCCTCCTGAGAGGAAACCGAATGAGGGAGGACAGCCAGTTTGGAGACTGTTTCACAGTGGCCCAAAGAAGGCCTCCTAAGAACCTAACACAGCTGCTGGCGGGGAGTGTGTCCTTCACAAATGTTAGCCAGACCAGGCAAAGCTGGAGGAAGGGCCGGACTTCCGGGGACAGCAAAGAACAGCTGGTCTGGTGGGAAGAAGCCGGAGCACCACCTCCTCCACACAGTCCCAGCCTCCCGCGTGTGAGGACCCTCAGTCTGGTGGGCTGCCTCTTGCAGGAAAAACAATACTGCCTGGGAGCATTTCCGTTGAGCCATAAAGACTCTGGGGTTCCCTGACGTGGGGACATGTGCTCACAGCCGTCCTGTAAGCCTCCACTGCCCCCACCAGCAGGGCTGCAGCTAGGAGCCCCCAAGCGTAAATCAGCAAAGCCACACTCACACCCCCACTCAGGGGCCCAGAAGTGCCCTCAGGTGGGAGACGTCAGTCAGACACCCAGCCTCAGGGGCGTGCAACTGCCAGCCAGGGTAGGAGTATAAGTCTTCTGACCTCCTGCTCCGGCCGGGATCCTGGAACCTCCAGCCGCAACTCCCGGTGCTCAGGGGGTGCCTTACGGTACGGTTTCTTAGCAGGTGCCGCACTGGTCATTCTGGGAGGTGAGGGCTCCTCAACCTGCTGTGGGGAAGCCAGGGAGGAGGAGGCTCAGAGAGTGGGCAAGAGGCCCCTGGACTGAGGGAAAAAGGCCAGTAAAAGGGACATATGTAGGAGCCACCAGGCACACAGACAGGCCTGGGCCATTGCTGGGGTCATTAGAAACCTGGACTCTGGTGTATCAGTGACCATGGGTCAGGGAAGTGCTGGAGGGGACAAGGGCCCAATGCGACCAGATGGGTGGGAAAGGCAGGGCCCACAGCTTGGGCACCAGAAGAGTGGACTACAGCCTAGGAGTGGGACAAGGTATCTAAGAGCAGCCCACTGTTCACCTCTGTGGGCTTACAAAAGTGCCTCAGAGGGAAAAATTGTTCCCTCTGCATCAGTCTCCTTAACTCTACACTGGGGATGAGGAGAGCACCAATTTCATAGACCTGTTGTGAAGATTACATAAGCCACTAACCACAGTTACCTGGTACTTAGGAGACGTTCCATATGTGTGAGCTCAGAAAAACCCCAGAAAGCAAACAAACAAAAACACCCCCAGTAACCAGAAAGTAAGGGTTTGAAGATGCTCCCCAACCCAGGCACCTTGGGGGGGGTCCTCCCAGCTTGAGAGTCCTGAAGGCCAAGCCTCTCTGGCCTCCACCACTCTCTTTTCACCAGCCCCCACCACGAGGGGCCACCTGCCTGCCCCCTGGCCCACCAGGCTCTCCGGAAGGGGGCCAAGGAGGGGTGCAGGCCCCCCAGGGACATACCGTCTGACTGTCGGCAGCTCTCTCTGTTCCGCTGTCCCACAGTTAGCCCTCGGCTCTCCGCATCCCGTGGCCCCTCCACTTCCTCTAGCCAACAGCTCCTGAAACCGGAGAAGGAAAGAAAGTGGAAACCAGGTGTCAGCTGCGGATCTCTCAGTGCCCTCAGCCGGCCTACCCAGTCCAGGACTGGGAAGCCCCCCAGGGAGAGCCAGGCAGAAAAGCCACGGCCCAGGGAATCTGGGGAAAGCAGCAGAGGCAGGAGAGGACCAGAAGCACGGGGCTCCTTTCTCCATGAAAGCGGCGGTCACAGGCCCAGACGACACACATGCACGTCTTGTATGTGCTCATGGCCTCAGCTTACCACATGCCTGATTCTGGAATAGGTCTGGTCCTGTCCTGTCCCTAACCTACCCCATATCTGTCCTGTTCATCTCCCAGGCCTCTCAGAGTCTGGAAACTAAGAGATCTGGGGAACCCGGCTTGCAGAAGAGAACACCAGGAAAAAGCCTAGTAGAGACTGAGAAGCTGCTGGGAAAAGTTCCTAGCAATGTTTCCAGGAGCCCAAAGACTACTTCCGTGTGTAACGGTTTTACACAGACTTTGCAATGAAGAAGGGTAGGCACAGGAGAGAAAAATCTGAAAAAGCAGCAGTTAGAGCAATGATTGAGCAATCTCAGCGAGGGTGATTTTGGGGTCCCCCATCTCTCTCACTTGCCCCCTCCCAGATCCCTGGCCACGTGTGAAGGGCTGTCACAACAGAGGGGAGAGCTAGTGGCATCTAGTGGGGAGAGGCCAGGGGTGCTGCTGAACATCCTGCCACACACAGGACAGCGCCCCACGATGAAGAATTATCAGCACACAATGTTGACAGCACCCAGGCTGAGAAACTCTGGTGCAGAAGGCCCAAGCCTGGGGAGCTGAGACACTGGGCTCCAGGCTGTGCTGCTTCTGACACCCCGCGTGGCCCCGGCTCAGTCCCTCACTGGTCTCTCTTCCACACACAGGGGACCAGACTGAGTGACCTGTGAGGCCCCCCGCGCGGGTTCTGGGCCTGCCGGGCTCTGCGCCCTCCTGTAATGAGCCGGGCCGCAGCATGGGGGCAGTAACCACCACAGGGACCAGTGGAGGCAGTAACCTTAGGTGGCTTCGGGCATAAGCAATCTTCCCGCCGCTATCCTCCTAAACAGAGCTGGGGGCTGAGGGAAGCCTTGCGGGCTAAAGCATGTGTTCCTGCTGCCGGGACATGCCCTGGCCGCAACTCCTGTCACATTCCAACAGAGCCTGGGGCAGGAAGAACGGTGAAGGGGTAGGGAGGGTGGGCAAGCAGGAGTGGCCTCCCTCCTCTGTCTGGGCAGCCTGGTCTCTGGTTGGGGTTCTGGGGGGAGCTGGGGCATGGCAGCAGGCACGAGCCGCCAACCTCCACCCCTTTGATGGTGAGGCGGACATGTCCCCACAGGGCACAAGCAGTGTGCTGTGTCGAGCTGACTCCTTGCACAGGAATCCGGGCGGGCCCAAAAGGACAGCACATTCCTGGGGTGTGGGGGAGCAAACAAGTCACCCCCGCAGGTTCCCCGGGGCTACCCCTCCTGCGGGCCGCAGGGTGTGAGCTCCTATGGCCTGGGGGAGAGGCCCAGAAAGTTCCAAGCCAGCCTGCATAGCTGGGTGCTGATAGTCTGAGGGTGTTAAGTGCGGGGTACATGAGTTAGAAAAGGCGACAGCCAGAGACGTGGAATAAGAGATACAGGAAGCCAAGAACCTCTACAAAATCCGGGGCGGGGGAGCTCCAGAGTTGGGCCTGCTCCCTTTCCCATCTGTACCCCCATCAGCTGAGCAGTCCCCTTCTCCCTGCAGGCCATGCTTCGGACCCCCTCGATTCTCAGCCTCTTTTCTTCCTTAGCCCTATTCTTGCTAATACCCACTCTGGCCTCTAGGTACCAGGACACTTGAATGGATGGCAGGCAGGCATGCAAGGAGCACACAGGCACGCTCAGGTACCTGGGGATCCTCCCTGAAGGAGAGTGGCCTTCACTCCATGCCCCGCAGCCCTAGCTCTACTTGTCACAGATCCTGCCTCACCCTGATGGCAAGTCTCTACTCCCTGGCCTCACACCACATAATCCCAGGGCTTTCCTGGCCAGATAACCTGGCTTGCTGAGGGACAGTGTGGAAGTGGCTATAGCAGGGAGATGGGGGAGTACTGCAAACACGACGCTCCGGGATGAATGGTGCCAGCAAGGGCAGGCAGTTATCTATCCTGGCCAGAGCCTACTCTTTCCATACACATCAGAGCCACAAGAAGGGAGCCACTCCCAACCGAGGAAACAGAAGGCAAGGCCCACTAGGGAAACAGTCGGCAAAAGAGCCTGCAGTGTCCCCAGCACAAGCCCAGGAGGGAGAGTCCGGCTCACTCTCACTCCCTGCCCCACATCCATAAACACCAGTACACATTGGGGCCCTAGCTCCAACTCCTGAGATGCGCTAAGTGCCCCAGATCCAGCCCACGGGGGCGGGGGGCGGGGGGGAAGAGCAGGGAGACAATTCCAGCACTGAACAGGAATGCAATGGGCCTGACAGGCCGCTGTCCTTGACTGGAAGCACAGCAAGGCAGGACAGACCCTGGAGGGAGAGCCATGCCAGGGACCCTGGAGAACAAAGCGAGAAGCAGCTAGACACCAGGCCCACAGCCAGGAGAAGCTAAAAGGTGAGCTGCAAGACAGCAGAGCAGTCCCACCGGCAAGACCCAAGCACCAGGTGCGGCCTCTACTGGCCACGTCTCTTTCACCCAAAGACTCCCATGTTGCCTTGGAGTGGTTTCAGCCCAAGGAGGGCTCCCAAACCCTTGTCAAGAAGAAGTCCCCAGGGAAAGCAGCTGGCTAACTCAGAATGGGATACGGGCCAGGATAAGCAAGCAAGCGGCCTTTGGGGTCTCTTGGCCTCTGGCTGCTGAGCTGGCTCCAGGACACCTCCAAGAAAATGGTCTTTTGGAAGGTCTAAAAATTGACCAAGAAGAATCCCACTCCCACCCCTCACCCCAAACTACCTGAGCTCCAAGGAACTTGGGGCAGAGGACTCGGGATGTGGGGCTACCAGATCACCCGCTGGGTCTGCACTACGACAGCTGTGCATGGGGAGAAAGGCTGAGGCTTAGGTGAAAACCTCTGGCTGACCCAGGTCAGCAGTGCCTGAGGGAGACACGCAGAGCAGCCTGGAGAAGGAAAAGCAAAGGGAAAGGGGCTCTCCTCAAGGCCCCCGCCCCCCCGAGCACCGCCTCCCCGTTCCTCCTCTGCATAGCATTCATTCTTCACTCACTCAAACTCCGTTCAGAGGAGAGCCTCCTCGGGCTCTGCTGGGGCGAAGAGGGGGGTGAGAGCTTCCTAATTGCCATGTTGCAATCTGCCAGTCAGTGCAGGCCGCCTGTTGCCGCCTGCCCTGTATTAAATACCTTCTCCCTGATTACAGCCCATGGGGCACGATTAGCTGCCTCCAGAGAACAAAGTCTACTTTCATTAGAAATGGGACTCAGCACGCACAGCAAACCTGCACTGTGAACCCACTGAACAGCTGAGCACAGAGTGTAGTCAGAGGCAGATATAAGGAAAAATGTGCGCCGGACGTTGACTGGGCAGAAGCCTTTAATCAAAGGACAAAAAAATTTGCCAAGCATCCCTTTTACCCAGGAGATGGGACTCACACCTGCTCCCTTTTGTGGGTAAGTGCCCGGATGTGACCCGGGGCTGCCACCATGGTCAGGGCTCACCGCTGCTAGAGATGGAGCAGGGTAAGGAGAAACCTTCAGAATTCAGATTTTCCCCAAACCATATATCCTCACTCCCACTCTCTGCAGACACCCACAGTAGGTGTCAGCAAGAAGGTTCAAGCCCAAGAGCTCAGGGCGCCCTCTCACTTCCTTCTGCCATCTTTTCTGTGGGTCTGCCCAGGGCAAAGTCAAAGGTTCAGGAGAAGGGAGGTCCGAGCCTCCAGCGTTGCCCCTACGGAAGGAGACAGGAGTGAAACCAAAATGGGTGTGGCTCCGTGGCTTTTCACACTTCAGTCTGCCCCCACGGAGGTCTCCAGCTGCCCAAGTCCTGCTCCACGACCTCACTCCACCCGCCCCAGTTCCCCTGCCTTACCCTAGGGAGCCCGGCTGCCTCCCCTGCTCCCCACATCACCCACACTC
Organism: Mirounga leonina; assembly: GCF_011800145.1. NCBI lineage: Eukaryota > Metazoa > Chordata > Mammalia > Carnivora > Phocidae > Mirounga > Mirounga leonina. Next base: position 10,095,007 of record NW_023270807.1, on the reverse strand, counting down.
TGTAAGAAATTATGGCCCCAACAGTTTATCTGGGCTCAGACCATTTCCGAACCTACTGATATGCCTTTCTTCTCACAGCCGTCACCGATTCAAGCAAGTGAGGGACCATCAGGGAGGGGCCACACATCACCACAAAAATCATTAAAGCGCTTCCTAATTTACCTGAAGAAAGTCAAACAAAATCACTCAATTAGCAATCACTACCACTTTAAGAATGAAAGGAAACCGGCCCTTTTCCAGAACACTCCAGCTGTGTTTTATGCTGCCTTAATTCCCCTGTGGAACCCAGCACGACACAAATAAGTAACAAAAATAAACATAGGCCCTTCCTAAAGCCGCTCATCAATGGCTAAAACGTGAATGTCTGGTCACACAGGACCTAGTGCCTCCTCTGTGGGAATCATCCTCGGCTGTAAGCCCTGGATAGAGAGCCTGAACTCCGCGGGCCTGGAGGAAGCTGCGCCTTCGGGGGCAGGGCACGCTCCTGCCATACAAGCCTGGCTGCCTCTCAAGACTCTGAAATTCAGGGTCTGCATCCAACTGAGGCCCAAGAAACACGAACCATCACCCTGCAAGGGCCAGCCCTGTAGCCAGGCGACCCAGCAGAGGCCCTGGAGATTGCCTGCAAGGAGCCCCCCCCAACCACCATTAATACAGCCCCTCTCCCCCAGCACGGCGAGCCCACCCGACCAAAGCTGGCTGGGTTCAGCCCTCCCCCACATCGCCCCCCCACCCCGGGTGCCCCTCCTGCTTGCTGCCAACCCCCAGTTTCCGGCACGCAGCTGTTCCTGAGGTACATGAGCAAAGCCCTCAGCAATCCTGGGCGCGTGGCAGGCAAGCAGCCAGCAGAGCATGGGGTGGGGCCTGGGCAGGCTCTGCTCTGGGCCGATGACTAGGCTGGGAGATGCCAGGCTGTGCCCAGACCAGTCCTGCTGCCCCTCCAGCGGCCATGCCTGCCACCCCTCTGGGCAAGTACAACCTCACCCTCTTGGGCCAAGCTGCCTGCGGCCCTGACCTGGCCCCCTGCCTGCTCTAAGCGGTACCGACTGACAGGTTTTTAAAAAGTGGGTGGGAATTATTCTGCCTCAGAGTAAGCCTGAGGACTCCAAACTAGTGCTGGGGACCTTCGAGAGCTCAGCTGGCTCCCACCTGAGCAAATACCTCAAGTCTATCCAGCTGGCCTCTCACTCAAGCAAACACCTGACAGGAACAAAGGGACTGAAAACAACTATTGATGATGATCCAAGGAACCTCCCCTAAATAAAGAGAGGGACAAAAGTCCCCAAGATCAACCAGCACTTGACAGTCCCCATGCCATCGCCTAAGGAAAGGCAAGGTAAGGGCCGCTGCAGGCCCCTCTTGTTTTCCTGGTCAGAGCCCAGCCACCAGGCGCCCCTCCAGCTTGCTACTCCCGACTCAGGGTCCCTACACATCCAGGCAGCCCTTACACCCTCTCACACCCCATACTAGCAGGAAGCTCCCTGCTTCTCCCTCCTGGCCCAAGGGAAACAGCCCACCCAGAGGACCTTCGGATCCCAAGTCCCCCCCCCAGCCTAGGCAGTACTGCACGGACTCCAGAGGCTGGAGCCAGAGAGGCTGTCTAAGGAGCTTCCTGCGCAGAACACCAGGGAGCCCCGAGCAATCGGCCTTCCTGCTATCCCCAGAGCCCCCTTCTCCTTTCCAACCCTGGAAGAAGGGAGTCTGGCGGGAGCTTCTCTAAGGCAGGCTGATCACCAGTCTCCCAGTCTGAGGCCAAGGCCTCTCCCAGGCCCACTGTGCAGTCCAAAGCTAGGGCCCACCTGCCCTGGCAGAGGTGCCCTTCCAGCTCTTCTCGGTTAAAGTCCACCTGAAGCTCCACCCATGGAAGGCAGTGGGGGGCCAAACTCCACCCACTCCACCTACCAGAGCAATGGGTGCCATGAGCTACATCTCAGGTGAGTACCTGGTTCCAGACTCTACCTTTCAGCTTCACTCTCTGCCCAGGGAGTTTCCCACAACGAGGCCACGGTTTTCCTCAATCCCCCCCACCAACCTTAAGGAGAACCTTGCAGTTGATCCTAAATGATTATCCTGGGGTGAGAATAATGGGGACACCATTCAGTCTTCCCCACTTGACAAAGGGAAGCAACTATCCAGTCAAGAAGAAAACTCCCCTCCCACTCTGGCTGCATCTGTCTCTGAGGTGTGAAACAGAGCATGGTCACTGCGAGATAAGTCTCAAATTCCATAATGCTGAGAGCAGATTGAACAGAAACTCTAACCAATCGTTTCAAGGGAGAGCTAGGCAGCACGGTACTGACTGAGGGGAGCTTGGGGTCGGCAGAAGCCAGCAGCAGGCTGGCAGATGGGCAGGCGTCTGTGCATAGGAAATCCCCCTCTCTCGGCCTTAGAGAAGACACATATCCCCCCCGTGCACACACACACACACACACACACACCACAGCAAGGAGGCTGGGAAGATGGAGAGACAGCAGTGAGGGCAAGAGAACAGAGGAGGCATGAGGTAAGCTAAGGGGAGGAGGCAGCCAGGCTGGCTGGGGGAGGGTGGGGGGGTGACAAGAGGCACTGCTGGCGGTGCCCCCAGGGCAGGTTAGCTGGCCCAGGTCAGACTCACAGGGTTAGTGTCTTCTGCCCAACCAGCCAGCTCTCCTGGTTAGCACGGTTAGCGACAGACTCATGGCAGACGCCCTCCAGGCACTCCATATAAACAGACAGCTTGGTTGAGAGCAGCCCGACTCCGGAGCTGCAAAGAGAGAGCAGAAGGAATGCCAAGCTGCAAGATGCCTGAGGGTACACACTGGGCTCTTCTGACAGGGGAAGCTCCTCCAGACTTACCACTAGACCCTCGGGGGCCTTCTCCCATCCACAGATCAGGCCAGGCGGAAGGGCAGCACGCCCCCCGCCAACCAGTGAGTCCAGCTGGCTGGCCCCAGGTGACAGGGCCCTCTGGTTGGTCAGCGCAGAGAGGGGAGCTGTGGTGGAAGGGGGCACAGCTGCCAGAGGGCCGCTCCCCTGCCTTGCCTTCTCCCTGGACACCGCTGCCAGGCCGCACCACAGCTCCGAAAGCGGGGTTGTCAGAACAAAGCCGGCCACAGCTGCCGCGGCCACCCACCCCGGGCCTGAGTGAGCAGAGCCCACCCCGCCACCTCCCCCAGGCTCCGAGGCAAGGGGCCAGGAGAGGACTGGCGCGGGGATCAGAGGCCGCGACAAGAAGCGCATCGCAGGCACCATACAATGGGGCAGTGTGTGACCTGGCCCAGAGGTGGGCCAGCCGTGGGAAGGGGTGGCACGGTGCCACCTTTCAGTTTCTGACAGGCCAGGGGGATGGCACTTCCCAGGGAGCTGCCCCAGAGGAGCCCAGAGAGCAAGGATAAAGGCCATGCTGCAGCCAGGCTCCTCACGCACCCAGCAGTGACCATGCCACCCGCTCAGAACGAGCAGTGCCCAGAGAGGGAACAGCAGAAAACATCTCTCCCAAAGCCTCCAGAACCACCCTAGGGGAAGTGACCCCCTGTGGCTTAGAGATCTCAAGACAAATGGAGCCGCAGTGGTGGAGTCCCAGAAACCCCACAAGATGTGACCCCTGGAGTGGCAGGAGAGGAGACCTACAGCAAATATAGCAGCAAGTACTGCTTGTGCTGAGAGGGCACCATGTTGGCAAGGAAAAACCAGAAGGATTCCTCTTCTGTCTGGAAAGCCCTGTGGATGAAATGACGACTCAGGGTGGAGGGAGAACAGCGACCACCCTGGCACCACATGGGGGCCTGGTCCACCTCCCAAACCTAGGTTTATCATTCCCAACTGCCTAATCCCAGGGTTCCCCGTAGTACTCTGACAACAGCCCCAGAGCCCAAAAGGCCAAGGCCTGACCCCAGAGGGGGAGATGACCACCGAGAAGAGAGAACAACTCTTCCTATAGGCTCTGACCTCTTCCCTAGACTGCTAAGAATTCATGGCCATTGACAGGCTCCCTTTAGAATCCTCGCCCCCAAATAAAACCGAAAAACACCAGCCAGGTCTGGTTTGCTTTCAAAACACAGAGCAGCAAGTAACCTAGGTAAATCCAGGCGGATTTCAGAAACCAGGGACTGTCTGTGCGCTGAAGCAGAGGTTGAGAAATCAGGTGAGTTTACTCTCTTCCCAGCCGCAGAGCCCAGAAGCGCAGCGGGGAGAAACACCTATGAGGTGGAAGGGGTGGTGCCCACGCCATGTTGAGAACCATCCCAATTCCCACTCAGGGAACTCCTGCCAGACGACTTCATCGCAGCATAAAAAACCACCCCTCAGAGATAACCAGCAGGCCTGGTATGGCGAGAACCCTAGTAAAGATTCTCCGTCCCTCCCAAGGACCCAGCCCCAGAGGAAGCCCCTGAGCTGGGAAGGAGGCCCCAAAAGGGGCTGCCTGACCCCAGGGAAAGTGTTAGGTGAAGAGAGCAAGCTGAAGAACAGCATGGACTACAACTGAGTTGTGTTTTTAGCACAAGAGATACATGAGGAATGTCTAGAAGCACACAAAAGTGATTAGAAGGAAACAGGATAGTTCCCTGTCTCTAGGAAAGGGGCTTAGACTGGAGCAGTGGGGGAAGAAAGGAGGGGGGGGTCTTTTCACTTTTTCTTTTGCGTATGTTTCTGTATGGCTGGTATTTTATGCAAGGACACATATTATGCTTATGATGAAAACAGCATTCCTAGACAAACGGACAAAACCCCTCCGTGTGCACTGTGCTTTACCATCCTGGAAGCACTTGCCTTCCATTGTATGTCCTTTGATTCTTGTGGCCCAGTGAGGCCCACAGAACAGGTGGAGTTCTCCCATTCTGAAGGGACAGAGAAGACCAGTGGCTTGCCCAAGACCACAGACAGAACTGGGATAGAACTCTGTTTCCAATCCCAGGGCAAAGCATGGAAAGCAGCCTCCTCTAGGGAGCCACAGGAAAGCCCTGACGATTCTGCCCTGATGTAAAGGCCCTCCAAGGCTTCTGAGACTGAAGTCCGCGCAGGCTTACCTGGGAAGGTGCAGAGACCTGTTCAGTACCCCAAATGATAAACCCAGCGTTCTATGCTACTGTTAGCTGAGTGAGGCGCACGGCAAGGCCAGCACAGTCTAGACTGACTTCCCGGCCCCGCCCTCAGGGAGATCCCCCCACAGTTCACTGGGAAAGCAGAGCTCTTCACAAATGGGGGGCCGTGTCCTTTCCAGCTTCTAAAGGTCACCTCGCAGACAGCTGGCACTTACGAGATAGTAACTAACGAGAGGTCCCATTCTCACACTCACGGCCAGTGCAGGAGACTCAGCCCCTCTGAAGCCTAAATGTACACAGCCCAACCCCGTCTTGCTGGCCTCACCCCATCTCTCAAATCAGCTGAACATACGAAGCAGCTAACCAGCCCAAGACGCCATTGGCAAAGATATGCCACACTGCTCCGTGCACTCCCACACTGAGGGGCAAGGGGTAGAGCCCAGGGAAAACCCCATCATGTCACTTTCAGCTACTTGTCTCGTCCTTTTGACTCGTGTAAGCATTAACAACGTTGTCGTGGGTCCTGGCTGTGAGCAGGGAGCGCACCCAGACAATGAGCAATATGGCCAGAAAAGCAAGCAGGTTATGGGGCACTCACAGGAACTTAATGAGTAACAAAGAGGATGCCAGCAGTCAGACTTGTTGGAAGATGGTGGTTAGCAAGAAAATATACCGGTGTGTGCTTCACCTCTGCTTTTAACCTCTACTGCTGGCGTAGGGATGTGTTCCTAGAACATAAGAAGGCTAAAAAGGGAAACAGCTGAAGCCAAGCACCTGGAAGATCACTGAACCACATTAACTCAACTCTAGACAATAACTAGTAATGCTATTGCTAATTCTCTCACCTTTTGTTTACGCAGGACCTTGCTTCCTAAGAGTTCAGAGGATAGGTCCGACCTGCTTTCGTTTCAAGAAGGAAGGACCGGTTTGGGCCACACAGTAACCAGGACTGCTCAGCACCTACCACGGAGGGCCTCTAAGAAGCTTCCCGAGTTAAAAGATCTTGCCCCGAGTGGGAGAGAGACAGGTTAACAGCCACTTGCAAATACAGTTTGGTACATGCTTTGAGAGCCCAGAGGAGAGGCAGCTGGCTGGGGCAGGGGTTCAAGAACCAGACGAGAAGGCTGCCCTCCAAAAAACTCAAACCTATCTTCCTCATCTGGACTGTAAACTCAAACTGGAACACACCTGGCATTATACAATTAAGAGGTCTAGACTTCTGGAGACACATTCCTCGGGTGTTTGTTGGGAACTGGTGCCCTAAGAACTACCCCCATAAACTACACTAAAAACAAAAAGGCAAAGAAGGGACAGTGAACTCCCAGCTACCAGCCCTATTTCTGGGGAGCATCTGAGTTAAGCCCTGTTCCGTGACACAAGATCAAAACCCTAAGAAAACTAGGGCCAAGAAGTCCAGCTTCCTGAATGCCTAGATGTGTTCTATCAGCTTCACCCAATATTTCTCAATCCATAAAACACCAGGGAACATGAATCCTTAAACACCCCATCCAGTCATCCACAGCCTGAACTACATTACAAATCTACCACTTACCTACCCCCACCTATAGCCACCAAGGTCACCGCCAACCTCACGTAAAGGGGATCCATCAAAGGAGTCATTACAACACAAAAGATGGGGAGAAATATCAACTATTTTGCACAGGCTACTCATTGACGATGTCCCTAGTCTCAGCTTTTATATTGCTTCATTATAAAGAGACTCTTCCAATTTTACTCCCACCTCAAAAAGGCTCCTGGCTACCTGGCAGAGATCAAAAGGCTTATTCTGGCTTGAATAAAACAAAGCCTTTTTCTTATTCATTGTGTTTTCCAGAATGGCACTCATTTACTAAGCAAATATTAACTGAGTATCCTTCACATGACAGATGGCCTGCTACACACCATGAACTCATTATCTCTAATGCTCGATACTCCTACAAAAAAGATAATGTCACCCTCATTGTACAGGCGACAAGACCAAAAGTCCTACTAGCTAAGCAATTTGTCCAGAGTCACACAGCTGGTAAGTCGCAGAATCAAGATTCAACCAGGTCAGCCTTGCTCCAAAATCAGACTCTATCACCCCGCTCACCCCACTCCCAACTCCCCATCCGCCCCCCACCTCATCCCATGGTCAGGGAGGGTCTCTCCTCTACAGAGGGTCAGCTCAGTGAAAGAGGCCAGCAAGTAAACAGAGAAATCACCATAAAACATTGTAAATGCCAGAACTGAGGCTGCTCATTGGAAGACAATTCTCACAGCAGCTTGTAAGTCAGACTGAAATGGGGAGAGATTCCCCACCACATTTCATGCATTCTATATGCCCCACCGCATCATAAAGTGCCTATTCAGTGCCTTGCACTATCCTAAAGGGTAGAATACAATAATGATTAAGACATGGTCCCTGTTATCAGTGCACTTACAGTCACGGGAAAGTCAGACAAGTAAATAGACAATTACAACGCAGCCTAAGTCTTAACACAGAAGCACAGAGGAAAGGCACAAAAGGAGTGGGGACCCCAAATTAAGAGACATTTAAGCTGAGACCAAAGGACAAAGAGGTTGGGGGGGGCTCCTGAGTGGCTCAGTCGGTAGAGCATGCGACTCTTGATCTTGGGGTTGTAGTTCGAGCCCCACACTGGGTGTAGAGACTACTTAAAAATAAAATCTCTAAAATAAATAAATAAAGGACAAAGAGGTAGGTAAAGGGTGGAGGGGGCAGCGCATTCCAAACAGCAGGGCTGGCAAGTGCAAAGGCCCAGAAGCTACAGAGAATAAGCTCACAGAGCTGTTAATCTGTGGGGCGCCTGGGTGGCTCAGTTGGTTGGGCAGCTGCCTCCGGCTGCCGGAGGTCCTGGGATCAAGCCCCACTTTGGGCTCCCTGCTCAGCAGGGGAGTCTACTTCTCCCTCTCCTTCTGACCCTTCCCCCGCTTGTGCTCTCTCTCTCTCTCTCACTCTATGTCAAATAAATAAAATCTTAAAAAAAAAAAAAGAAGAGGCTGAATCCAGGTGAGAGACGAAGGCCGGGTTTACCCAGAGGTCCCTTGCTCTCAGAATATGGCGCTGAGGAAAAGGTGAAGGGATTAGATGCAAAGATTACACTTGAATAAGGTGTGTTAAGAGAAGAAATGGACTTTGTGAGGGCGCCTGGGTGGCTCAGTTGGTTAAGCGACTGCCTTCGGCTCAGGTCATGATCCTGGAGTCCCGGGATCGAGTCCCGCATCGGGCTCCCTGCTCGGCAGGGAGTCTGCTTCTCCCTCTCCCACTCCCCGTTTGTGTTCCCTCTCTCGCTGTGTCTTTCTCTGTCAAATAAATAAATAAATCTTAAAAAAAAAAAAAAAAAAAGAGAAGAAATGGACTTTGTGAACAACAAAACCAGAACAGTAAAGGCAGAGAACCGGATCCAAATCTATCAGCCCCAGCCTGCAGTTCAATCATCTGCTAAAAGGAGACCTGAATCCAGAAAGTCTAAGGACTTCTACCAAAACACAAAGGTGTACTTTATGGAGATGACACGTTTCAGCATGCTGACTGCAGCACAAATCGAGATAAAGTACATTATCCTGACAACATATGGCTCCTCAGTTAATGGCGGAGGGGAACAGACACTGACAGATACTAACTTTCAAAATCTCACATGCCACAAGTAGAAAAAGGTCATTCGAGGGCTGGCTCGGAATTCCCAGAAAGAGTCCTAAGTCCTGAGCCCCCTATTCCTCCGAAATCTGCTCAGACATCAGGCCCGTGCCTACTCTGATGGCAAGGTAGAGAGTCATTTACTAAAGAAAAAGATGGGCCCTGAGGGCGTGTTAAATAGACAGGACGTGACTCAGAAGGAGGGGAAGAGTGATTCTTAAGTGCAGGGCAAAGGAAAGCCAGTCAATCAAACCATGGGCACACCTCTGCCCCAAGCCTGCATGTGGGCCTCCGGCTTGGCTAAAGAGAAAGAGACTGGCAAGCGCCGAGCCACGACCTTCCTTGATAGACCACAGGAGCTTCCACAGGAGCTTCCGCAGAAGCACATCTGTCTTCCACTTTCCCCTCAAGCTGGAGGGCCGGCACTGCTTAAAATGCCACCTATTGTGGGTTTTTTGTGTAGTTTGCCACCTGCTATTTTTAAAACAAAGATGACATCCAGATTGTCTAAGAATTTAACACTATGGCTACTTCAGCTGTTCCTGTCAGTAATCAAAGTCAGAAATGAGCCTTTTATTTATATCTACATTAATACACACACACACCCTTAATGTATGCTAAGGGTGGATCTTCATGTCAGTCCACTCACCCAACCCAGGTCCAAGGTTTTCCAAAGGGCAGTCACCAAGCTGAATCATGAAGAGAGAGTCCAGATTTGGCTAACAGGGCAGTGGGCTCCCTCCCACAGTCCCTGCACCAGTTTTTATATCTGAGAAGGAGAGAGCTGTGATGAAGAGCTCAGCTTCTAAAACAGTTTTTAAATAAATCAAAAAAGTTTACTACAATCTAACCATCATGACAAACAAGAGATACAAATTGCCACTAGGCATATTCAATAAAGAGTTAATTTCATACCAAATCAAAAAAAAAAGGAAGCTCAATTGCTGAAGCCAGATAGTCTGAGTTCAAATCTCAGCTCTGCCCCTTACTAGCTGGGTGACCTTGAACAAATTAACCACTCTGTACCTCTATTTACTCATCTATAAAATGGGGACAATGGAAGTATTTGCTTGTAGGGTTGTTATAAAAATGAAATTGGGGCGCCTGGGTGGCTCAGTTGTTAAGCGTCTGCCTTCAGCTCAGGTCATGATCCCAGGGTCCTGGGATCGAGCCCCACACTGGTCTCCCTGCTCGGCAGGAAGCCTGCTTCTCCCTCTCCCACTCCCCCTGCTTGTGTTCCTGCTCTCGCTATCTCTCTGTCAAATAAATAAATGAAATCTTTTTAAAAATTTAAATTAGTTAATACATTTAAAGCACTTACAACAGTGCCAGACACAGAATGTGCTCAATAAGCACTACTATTGTTATAGCTCAACTACAAAGATAACTCTAAAACCTCACAACTTCAAACAGGAAATCATGGGCATTTTAACATCAGTTTAAACAGTTTAACGAAGATGTTCTCACTACATGCAAAATCTATACTATTCAAAAGCTGCGCCTATCTCTCTAACATCAAGACAGAAGCTCAAACCAGTACAGGGCCTCCACAGAGAGACACCAGGTTCAGTCATGAAGAAGTCAGTGCTGAGATCTGACCAGCACAGTAACACCAATTATGTATGGAGTGTCAGTCACTGTTCTAAATACATCAATGTATTAATTTATTTAACCCTCACAACAACCTTATGAGATGGGTACTCTTACCATCTCCGTTTGAGTGATGAGAAAGCTGAGGCAAAGAGAGCTATACAATTTCTAAAGGTCACAGAGCTACAAATAGCAAAGCCAGAATTTGAACTAGGAATTCTGGCTCCAGAATCAGTGCTCTTAACCCCTATGTGTGCTCCCCACACTGCCCTTGCTGATCACAACTCTAAGGAGGCATCCACAAACTGTCCTCAGGAAGAGAAAGCTCCCAACCTTCTAGAGTCATAGCTAAATAACATCAGTTTTTCTGATACCTGAAGGTATTGAAGCTGGCCTAGTAACAGTGATTTGGGTTGGTCTATAACAAGCCTTTGGGGAGGGGCGCAGTCAGGGAGCAGGAGATGGTTGTGAGGAGTCCTAGATCAAACTAGACCTCCCAATCCAATCATGGAGTAGAGGCCAGTCATGAAACAAGCTTCTGTAAAAAGCCTGCCCCCAAATCTGGCTTGCGCATAACCACAGGGCATCAAAGGCAGTGAGGACCGTATGCGCTGCACTTTGTGGCTCCAAACCCCTTTCCTTTTCTCTAACCCCAAATCCACTATCTCTTAAGCCATGCCGAGTTTGGTTAGTGAAACTGAGTATTATTATTATTTTTTATAAAGATTTTTTTTTTTTTTTTTGAGACAGAGAGAATGAGAGAGAGAGAGAGCACATGAGAGGGGGGAGGGTCAGAGGCAGAAGCAGGCTCCCTGCTCAGAGGGGAGCCTGCTTCTGCCTCTGCCTTTCTCTCTCGCTCTGTCTCTCATGAATAAAAAAAAAAAAAAAAAAAAAATGTGGTTGGACGGCGAGAATACAAAGGAAGAGAAGAAAGCTATTAGAAAAGGTGTACCACCCTGTCCTCCCATCACCACACTGATCCAGACTGTAAAGCAGTTCTCAAATATCAGGGATCTCAGAGACAGAGAGTGATACAATAAATATTCTCAGAGCCTTACACCAGTCAAGTCAACCCCTTACCATAAACTGATCTGGGTTTCTTCTCCCTAACCTCAACCTGCTTTTCCTCCTCCACTGACCCCACCTACCCACCAAATCCACAACCCCAAAGAAACACTAATGAGCCTTTCTTACCAAAAGAAAGCTCAAAAGAAGGAGACCTGCTGCAAGAGTGAATTCAGGAGTTGGGGACAGAATGCAGACTTTTTCTCATGACTCCCCCCATCTGTCACCCACAAATCTCTACTTCAGGTAGGATGCCAAACTGAAGATGTGATGGGGAGACCGAAAAAGATACAGTGAGCATGTAGGAAACTGCTTGTGACAGGGATGTGTTAAAGCACTTCCAGCCTCATCTCTAGGCCCTTGGCTGTGTTCACTTTTACAGGTGACGGCACACAAGGCTCAATGCTACACCCAATTCTCAAAAAGCTGTGTGCAATCTGAACAGAACACTAACTTACAGACCACAGGCAAAGGGCAACAGCTATAGAAGAGAGCCCTTTTCAGATTAAATGTTTCTCGGTATCACTCTGAGCCCATGCATCCTGCTTGCAGGGAGCATGCCAGCCTGTCATTGGAGGCCACCTTACCCGCTCTGGGGTTGAGCTCGGGCAAGTCGCTACCTCTTCTTTCCAAGCAGGTACTGTGATTTCTTCCAGTCCCTGGGGCCCCTGAGTCTTCAGCTGAAATTGGGGCAGATGCTATAGGAACTCTGGAAAGGCTGATCTAAGTCTGCAGAAGGGTCATCTGACGCTTTAGTTTCCTCCATACCAAACCTGCCCAGCATCCTCCAGGTCTCTCCGCCCCCCTCCCCACTATCCTCCTCCATGGGAAAGACCTCTTTCCTACCGGCCTAGTACAGTCGGGGCTCGGCCACAAGCTCCAGGCTTCTTTACTCTCGGTTTAGAAATTCCTCTCCAATTTGTGACTGCTTTTCCAGGGCCTGCAAACCTACTTGTGCTCCCCCCGCCATGGACCCCTCCCCCAGGGCCGCCGCTGGATCCTAGGCCCCCTCCCCTCCGCCCCATCTCCCTCTTTTTTTCCCCCACCTCCAACCTTCCAACATCCCATTTCTTCTTCTTAACCCCGGAGCTAGTCCCTCCTCCGCCCCTACTCCGCGAAAGTGTCCCCACGATCCCCCCCAACTCTAGCCTCCCGGCCGACTACTCCAATCCCACAACAAACTTTCTGCCGCTGCCCGCTGCCTTCACGCCGCCATCTTGCCGCGGGGCAGGCCGGGTAGTGGCCACGGCCGCGGGAATCCCCACGCACCGGGCGCCGCGCGTCATCGGGGGCGTGGCTAGGGGCGTGGTTTCGGGTTGGGGAATTAGGGCACCGGGTAATTGAGGAAAGATGGGGATCTCCTAACAGCAGGGTTTGGAGGCCTGGCCGCTGGAGAAGGAACGAGGTGTCATGGGTAAGGCAAGAGCTGAAGAGTGAAGAAAGATTCTGGTACTAAAAGAAAGGAAGAGAGAGAGAGAGAAAAAGAAAAGAAAGAAAGAGAGAGAGAAAGAAAGAAAAGAAAGAAGAAAAGACAAGACAAGAATATAGTGGAATAGTGCTAGCAATGGTTCCCTGTCATCCAAAGGATAAAGGCAACTTCTCAGTTTGCCAAGCGGAGGTCCGTATGATCCCATCCTCTTCCACCTTCACCAGACTGATTTTCCACCTCCCCCAGAGATTTCAGGTTCCCAATTATCTTGTATTTTCAGGCCATCAGCCCTCAAAATGTCCAAGCCCTCTCCTCCCCTTTTATAATCAATTCCTGTGCCTCCTTCAGCCCTTAGCTCAAAATGTCACCTCCTCCAGAAAGCCTTCCCCAGGCCCAAGACTGGACTTGGTGCTCCTTTTGCTGGGCATCTCTAGGCACTTGCACATAACTTCATTGTAGCTATCCTATGCTATAATCATTTATTTAAATAGTGCATCCCTTGCTAAGCTGCTGCTCCTTCAGGGCAAAAACTGTCTGATTGCATGTTCATATTCTCTAGCAGGTGCCTGGCACACCATAAATGCTTAATGAATAAATAGCATGGCATCCTCCAATGCACTAAGCATACTTAGGGCTTTTAGGTTTGCTGTTCCCTGTGCCTGGAATGTTCTTCCCCCAGATATCACTCCCATTAGAGTCTCTGCTCAAATGTCACTATGTTAGAGAAGGTTTCCTTGGCCACTCTGTCCAAAACAGCATCCCCAGTCACTCACCCTTACCCTGATTTAATGTTTCCTTTTACAGTACTCATCATTATCTGATATTTGTTTATTGACCATCTCCCACTACAGTGCAGACTCCAGAGATCTAGGACTTTTTCTCATTCATCTCTGTCTCCCCATGTCTAAAATAATGCCAGGCATAGTAGGTGCTTGATAAACATTTATTGAATGAATAAATGGCATGGAGATGAATGATAGAGGAATTTTGGAATATAGTGGTGGGGAAGAGGGGTTGAAAATACTACAGAATAGGGAAATGCATTGGTGGAAGTTATAGGCCCCCAGGGCCAGAGTTGGCCCTCTCAGGACTGGTAGCAAAGACAGAAGCCAGGCCCAGCAAAGGAGGGAGTAGAATGAGAGCTGGGTGGAACTCTGGAGGTGGGCACTAAGGGAGCAGAGCCCTCCTGGGAAAGCCATTGTTCAGGTAGAGGGAATGGGCTGGGCTGGAGGCCGACGTTTACTCAGATCTAAAGACAACATCCACCCCGAGCCCAGGCCTCTCTTGGCCAGATGGTTCCGGAGAAGCCTTAGCATCTGTTCCTCTGTAAATTATCCAGTGCTCCCTCCTGCCTGTCCTCTCTGGTGACAGCTGGAACAATTGCCCAGGAATTCCATCTGCTCTCCTGTCCTTCTCCCTTCCACAGCTCATCAACATTTCAGAACGGAGAGGTATCCCATTTCCCTGGGGTTAGGGATGGGAGCTGGGTCTGTCTCTTGGTGGAGCTGGCCTCAAGCCCTCACTTCTCCACCAACACATACAAATAAAACCTTGGCAGAGATTCCCAGGGTCAGTCATCTTTATTTGCCATCCTGTCCATGCGTTTCAATCTCATACAACTTTTTTAATTGTTAATTTAATAAAATCAAACTAAATGAATCAATCATATTAGTTCTTGCAGAGCTTAAAATAAGGGCTCCCAATCATTACACATCTCCACGTGGTTCCCCTTGAGTTGCCCATACAGTACTTTCAAAATGTGACATTCATTATGCTGTAAGAGCACAAACTCAGATTTTTTTTGAAATATGACTTACCATTTACTAAAAGAAATTTGTGTGAGAAAGAAATGAGGGAGATGGCTTTCTTTTCTAAATACATATAACCTTCAGATCCCCTCTCTATGTTTCCAGAAATTGTTTTGGGATCCCCAGCAGGATCACAGGCCTATGGACTCTCAGGTAAACAAACTTATGGTATATAAATTTGAAAAGTGATCTAAGCTTATATTTTTTAAACAGAAAAATTATCAGTAAACATAAACATACTTTTTTTTAAAGAGAGATTTTTTTTTTAATTTAGTGTTGGGGGAGACAGGGAGGGGCAGAGGGAGAGAGAGAGAGAGAATCTTAAGCAGGCTCCATGCCCAGGTGAAGCCCAATGCAGGGCTCGATCTCACAACACTGAGCCTAAATCAAGAATCGGATGCTTAACCAAATGAGCGACCCAGGCATCCCAACATAAACATACCTTTGAAAAGAAAGGGAGTCACAGTCCTCCAGAGCTTTAAGCTTTTAGGATATGTGAGATTAAGTTCTTTTTGAATGAAAGATGAAGAGGCTTGTTTACCTCATCACTCCTCGCTCCGTGGGTGTAAAAATGCACATGTGTAAGCCTATATATTCATTAGGCCACAATTACATCTTTGTTCACCATCACTTAAGAGACCTGTGAAGAAGGGACAAAGATTAAAGACCCCTTCTCATGGGGCACCTGGGTGGCTTAGTTGGTTGAGCATCCAATTCTTGATTTTGGCTCAGGTCCTGATCTTGGGGTCCTGGGATCAGGCCCTGCATCGGACTCTGTGCTCAACAGGGAGTCTGCTTCTTTCCCTGCCCCTCCCCATGCATGCTTGCTGGCTCTCTCTCTCTCAAATAAATAAATAAATCTTAAAAATAAATAGATAGATAGGTAGATAGATAGATAGACACCCCCTTCTAAGCTTTCAGGGTTTTACAAAGTAGATGCAATTTGCAGAAGAGTCAGTTTCACTACATTTTGATGACAGTTTTCATATGATTGTGCCTTGGTGTCCATGGGGCAGTGGGGATGCAGGTCCTACCTATACCAGCATGATCAAGTATTTCCCAGCACACAATCCACCTAGATCCAAGACCATTCTTTCACCTGATTTCATTTATGTAGACCTAGTCTCCCAGCTGGAATGAATGTATTAGTGTGTTCTGGGGTTGGCCTAACAGACTGCATAGGCAGAGGAGGGGCTTGGGCTAGAAGTGCCATCTTGGACAAAGACAGCAATTTGAGCTCCAGGTATTGGAGGAAACTGCTGGGGAAAGACTTAAAACTGTCTTGCACTCAGCCCCAGAGTCTTTTGAACTGTTCATCATGATAGCTAGAAGGGCCATTGGCCATATGCAGCTTCTTTGGTTGCAACTGACATTATGTACTAATAGTTTGAAGCCAGGAGGCTGCCTATATTCTTATTTATGACCCTGGGTGGACATGCTGGACCCTATTTATATGGTTCTTTGGAGAATGATTTCAAAACTTCAAGAGGTGGGGCACCTGGGTGGCTCAGTTGGTTAAGCAACTGCCTTCCGCTCAGGTCATGATCCTGGAGTCCCGCATTGGGCTCCCTCTGCTTCGCCCTCTGACCCTCCCCCCCTCATGTGATTTCTCTCTCTCTCAAATAAATAAATAAATCTTTAAAAAAAAAAAAAACTTCAAGAGGTGATAACTTAGTCTTCTTTCCAAGTTTAAATAATACATATTTCCTAATTCTTCTGTTAATAGAAATCCACAGGCGCCTGGGTGGCTCAGTTGGTTAAGCAACTGCCTTCGGCTCAGGTCATGATCCTGGAGTCCCTGGATCGAGTCCCGCATCGGGCTCCCTGCTCAGCAGGGAGTCTGCTTTGTCCTCTGCCCCTATCCCCTCTCATGTGTTCTCTCTGTCTCAAATAAATAAATAAAATCTTTAAAAAAAAAAAAAATAGAAATCCACAACTGCCACACTGGTGGATAAGCTTTTATTATATGTAAATGTCTTTTTCCTAACTCAAGATGTTGAATTTGATGGGAACCTAAGAAATGTCATTTTATTTTTTTAAAGATTTTATTTATTTATTTATTTGACAGAGAGCATACGCAAGCACACACACAAGCTGAGGGAGGGGCAGAGGGAGAGGGAGAGCAGGCCCCCCACCGAGCAGAGAACCCGATGCAATGTGAGGCTGGATCCCAGGACCCTGGGATCATGACCTGAGCCAAAGGTAGATGCCTAACCAGCTAAGCCACCCAGGTACCCCAGAAATATCATTTTAAAGATTTTGAAACTTGATGGGATCTTGTGTTCTTTAATATTCTTAAAGCCACTTAACTCTTGGAAAATACTTAATGAAGGCAGGAATTCAAATAAATATTTCTATACCCATATATGCAATAATGCTCTTAATAGCAGCATTATTACAATAGCCAGAGGTGGAAGCAACCCAAGTACCCATCAGTGGATAAATGAATAAATAAAATGTGGTATACACATACAAGGAATATTTTTCAGCCATAAAAAGAAAGGAAATTCTTTTTTTTTTTTAAGATTTTATTTATTTGACAGAGAGAGACACAGCAAGAGAGGGAACACAAGCAGGGGGAGTGGGAGAGGGAGAAGCAGGCGCCCGGCAGAGCAGGGAGCCAGATGCGGGGCTCGATCCCAGGACCCTGGCATCATGACCTGAGCCGAAGGCAGACGCTTAATGACTGAGACACCCAGGCGCCCCTAAAAAGGAAGGAAATTCTGACACATGCTACAACATGAATGAATCTTGAGGACGTTATGCTAAGTGCAATAAGCCAGTCAAAAAAGGGCAAGTACTATATGATTCTTCTCATATGAGGTAGTACCTAGAATAGTCAAATTCTTAGAGACTGAAAATAGAATGGTGGTTGCCAAGTGGTGGGGCAAAGGGGAATAGGGAGTTAGTGTTTAATGAGTACAGGGTTTAATGAAAAAGTTCTGGAGCTGGATATTAGTGATGGTTGCCCAACAACGTGAGTGTTGGTAATCAGTGTCAATGCCACTGAACTATACACTTTTTTTTTTTTTTTAAGAATTATTTATTTATTTGAGAGGGAGAGAGAGAGCAGGAGCAGGGGCAGAGGGAGAGGGACAAGCAGACTCTGCATTGAGCATGGAGCCTGACATGGGGCTCGATCCCAGGACCCTGAGATCATGATCTGAGCCGAAATCAAGAGTCGGACACTCAACCAACTGAGCCACCCAGGCGCCTCTGAACTGTACACTTAAAAATGATTCAAATGGTGTGACGCCTGGGTGGCTCCATCTTGTTTTCTGGCTTCTGGTGGAGTCTTATCTCTCCCAACTCTAAGGCAGGGACCCCCCTGGGGCAGACTTTAGGTCTCTCCCTTCAGACTTTGGGTACCCTGAGGTGCAATCCTGGGCCTCCCCTCTCAGACTTCAATTTTGAGTCCTGGGGAAGCTCAGAAAGTACAGAAGAAACAGCTTGTCTCCGTCTTCTGGATGGTACTGGGACCCATTTGTCAGGCCCTGCTTCACTCTGGGCCAGTAGGGGCTGGACAGTTCTGCAGCCCCCAGTCTCTTTGTTAAATTAGCACCTGAAACTTGGCCACTTCTCAACTAACCCCAAAGCACACAGTCAGTGTTGGCCTTGCCCAGCTTCTTCCCTTTCCATGAGCAAGTATCTCCTGGTGCCCCAAGCCTGGCATCCAAGGGCCTGAGACCTGGCACTCCAGCCCCTGAGGCACACAGTAGGCCCTACCAACACACACACACACACACACGAATCACACACACACGAATCACACACACATGAATCACACACAGCCAAAAGGTGAGGTACAATGGCTGGTAAGGATTTCAGCCATTGAGCAACTGATTCCAACTCCTTCTGTGAGGCTGGAGTGAGGGTGGAGGACAGGAAACAACCAAGGGGGAGGACATGCCTAAAGGCCCTGCTCTGGCAGAAAGTCTCGGTGGAAGGTGGCCTACTTGGACATGCTTGACTGCTTCTCTGTACCAGCTCAGCTCCCACTTGCAGCCTCCCCTTGATGGGCCGGCCAGACTGGCTTGGAGAGATGATAGCAGGACAAAACCATCAGGTAGCTGATTGGCCCTTAGCTGGTGAGGACTGGGACCAGGCCTGCATGCCCCTGGGTCTCCATGAAGTCCAGGCCCTGCAGGTGTGTCTGGTCCCCCTTAATCTGGAGTGTGTGGCAGTGAGTGGGTGTGCCTGCCCTACTAGTCTATGAGCTGTTTGAAGTCAGGGTCCAGCACTTTTTTTCATTCAGATTAATTCATTCACTCACTCAAAGAATGCTTATTTAGCTTCTGGGGTCCCCTCCTAACCTCTGACCACAGTGCTGACTATCATGCTAGGCTCCGACAGCGATGAGGAGAGATATTTGTTAGTGGGCCAATGAATGTGTGAATGAATGAGTGCCTACCCTTGCTCCCCAGTTTCTTGTCTCTGCACCCTCATTTTGTCTTGGTAATACACATAACTCATTGTTTGGAAAGGAGGCTAGGGAGAGAGGTGGGTAATGTGAGAACCCGCCCCTCAGGTGAGCGGCAGAGAGGCCGAGAAAGAGGAATCCATGTGCCTGGGGGCCCTGGAGGAGGGATTTATTGGCAGGTGCTCAGGAAAGAAATGCTAGGAAAGTGGGGAACCCCCACAGGCTTGGGAGAATGGGGTGTTCTAGAGCAGGAGTTTACCGTTCAGGTCTGGATCAAAGCCAGAAATGAACCTCATATGTCTATCAGCACCCCACCCAAAACAGAGGCCACTATTAAAGTAGGCTTAGGAGAACCCTAAAGTCATCAGGCTTCCTGCCCAATCCGCTGCCAAAGTCCTCCCTAAATTGTACCGTGAAGCAAAAATTAAAACTAAGAGTTAGCTAGCATCAGCCAGGGGGCTCTCACCACCACACAGCCCGTACCAGTCACTTCTCCCAAGGATAAGACAGTGTTTAAGAGCAGGGTCTCTGAAGTAGACTGCCTGGGTTCCTATCTTGGCTCTATCACTTAACTAGCTGCCTGGACATAGGCAAATGACTGAAGTTCTTTGTGCTTCAGTTTTCCTATCTATAAAACGGGTTAAGCATAGTACCTGCCTCACAGCGTTGTCGTGAGGCTCAAATGCATTCATGCACGTAAAGTACTTAGAACGGTGCCCGGTGCACGGGATACCCATCTATTTACCAGCAAGGCCCTTGGGGCTCAGAAAAGCTAGATGTCTCCCGAAGGTCACCCAGCTATGGATGATGGAGCAGTCTGTGGTACTCTTGCCTTGACATCACACATCCTGGAGAGAAGCAGGAGCGATCCTGGGCTGCTCTGAGCCAGGCAGTGAGTGGACAAGGGTGGAGTAAGAACATTCATCCTCAAGGCACCTTGGAGAATGGATGCATGGGAGAAAGGGGTGGGCCCGGACCCAAGGGACCACAAAGGAAATACTTGTCATGAGTCTGGCATAGTGAAGAAGATGTTGACAAGGCTGGGGCAGTGGGATAGAAAGCTCCCCAACAACTTTTGGGGAGCAGCAGGAACAGGGGAATGGGAAAGAGAGAGGAGTCAGGGATGGCCTCAAGGTTTCAAGCCTCAGTTACCCAGAGAATAGCGGGATCTCTGCCAGAAACAGGTGATTGGTCCTGAGGACTCTTGGAAATCCAAGCAGTGAGTCAAGCCCCTCTTTCTTGGAGGATTGTTAAATGGTGGAAGCAGTGTGTGTTAGAAGCTGTTTTGCAGAGACTAAATGCTGCCTGTTATGCCAAGGAGTTTCCACCCCTTGTAGTAGATGGATTCTCAAAGATACTGGGTCAGGGGCGCCTGGGTAGCTCAGTTGGTTGAGCATCCAACTCTAGATTTCGGTTCAGGTCATGATCTCAGGGTCCTAGGATCGAGCCCCATGTCAGGCTCCGGGCTCTGCGCTCAGCACGGCATCTGCGCTCCTCCCATTCTCTTTCTCTTTCTCAGATAAATAAATAAAATCTTAAAAAAAAAAAAAATACTGGATCAGAAGGGTGCCTGGCCAGCTCAGTCAGAGGAGCATGCAACTCTTGATCTAGGTGTTATGAGTTTGAGCCCCAAATTGGATGTAGAGATTACTTAAATAAATAAAACTAAAACAAAACAAACAAACAAAAAAAACAGTTGCTAAGAGACAAACTCAGCACAGCTCAGAACAGCCCAGTTCAACTTCCCATCATTGATCTAGTCACCAACCCCCTCCCTACTCCAGGGTAGGGAACAGACTTTACCAGGGACCTCCAAAGCCTCAGCAACCACTCACCCCAGGCCCTACTCTCCTGCCTCCGGTTAACACACCTACACTTTCACACACACTATCTCCTTCTCTCCTTACAGCAGCCCCAATGGGGGGTAAGGCTGGCACTATTCTCTGCATTTTACAGATACAAAAATGTTATGAGACTTTCTCAAAGGTCACACAGCCAATGTCAATCAGTGACCATATTCCAGATCCTGTTAATTTTACTTCAGTACACCACACCTCCACTTTAAGATATCTCAAGCAGATGGGGGACAGAGGCCCAGGGACATCCCTTGGCATCCAAGGGCATTAGCTTTCTCTCTGGGAGTAACAGAATGTTGGGATAATGACCTGGTATTAAGGAGGCAGTGAAAATGGACAGTTGGAGATGTGGCAACATTATGGATAAGCACTAAACATCAGGGTTGGAACAACTCTAAGAAACCATGGAATTAATGCCTAGTGTTTACTGGGGAAACTTAGGCCCAGAAAGAAGGGACTTGCCCACTGAATACTTCTGACACTTTGTCATCCCTTTGTTCCAGTTATTTATCATTGCACATAACAAATTACTTCAAAATTTAATGGTTTAAGACAACAATAATTTTTTATGTCCCAGATTCCCGTGGGTCAGGGATTTAGGAAGGGCTCAGCTGGGCAGTTCTTTTTTTAAAGATTTATTTATTTAGTTAAACACACACACAGAGCCTGACACAGGGCTCGATTCCGAGATCCCAAGATCCTGACCTGAGCAGAAATCAGGAGTCGGATGTTTAACCAACTGAGCCACCCAGGCTCCCCTACTGCAACAGCTTCTTTCTTAATGGGTTTTTATTATCATGTAGGAGCCGGGGTGATCCTGATAAAATAAGAAGCCAGCAAAATGTGATGTGGTGCACTAAATCCTAAATCAGATTCTGAAACAGAAAAAGATCATTAGTGAGGGGCGCCTGGGTGGCTCAGATGGTTAAGCACCTGCCTTCGGCTTGGATCATGATCCCAGAGTCCTGGGATTGAGCCCCACATCCGGCTCCTGGCTCAGCGGGGAGCCTGCTTCTCCCTCTGCCTCTCCCCCTGCTCCTGCTTTCTCTCTCTCTCTCTCTCTGTATCTCTGTGTCTTGAATGAATAAATAAAAAAATCTTAAAAAAAAAAGATCATTAGTGAAATAACAGGTGAAGTCTGAATTAAGTCTGGAGTTGAGTTTACACTAAGGTACCACTGTTGGCTTCTTCAGCTTGACAAATGTATCACAGTAACTGCTAACACTAGGGGAATCTGGGTGAAGGGTACATTCTTTATTATCTTTGCAGCTTTATTGTATATCTAAATTTATTTGAAAATAAAAAGTTTATTTAAAAGATGGAAGTTAGATTATGTCATATCTCTGTCAAAACCTTCCAGTGGATCCCATCTGGCTTTATCCCCTATACTCTCCCTGCTTTACTCTGTTCCAGCCAAACTCACCTCTGTGTTGATTATTGAACATCAAGCATATCCCCTGCCCCTGGATGTTTGCACTAGCTGTTTCCTCTGCCTGGAATGCTCTTACCCAGATCTTTTCATAGCTCACTCCCTTATTTTATTCAGTTCTCTGTTCAAGTTTCATTGTAGTAAAAAGAGGCCGCCCACCCTGATCATCCTATGTAATAATCCCACCCTCACTCTGGCAGATTTCCCTTATCCCACTTTATTTTTCTTTACAGCACTTTTCTCTACCTGATATACATATCTATTAGCATATATTTACATGTTGATAGGTTCCTTTCATTCCATGAGGACAAGGGCTTTGTTTTAAGATTTTCTTTTAAGGGCGCCTGGGTGGCTCAGTTGGTTAGGCGACTGCCTTCGGCTCAGGTCATGATCCTGGAGTCCCCGGATCGAGTCCCGCATCGGGCTCCCTGCTCGGCAGGGAGTCTGCTTCTCCCTCTGACCTTCCTCCCTCTCATGCTCTCTGTCTCTCATTCTCTCTCTCGCAAATAAATAAAATCTTAAAAAAAAAAAAAAAAGATTTTCTTTTAAGATTTTATTTATTTATTTGACAGAGAGAGAGAGTGCAGGCAGAGGGAGAGGGAGAAGCAGGCTCCCCGCAGAGCAGGGGGAGCCAGAAGCGGGACTCCAGCTGAAGGCAGATGCTTAACGACTGAGCCACCCAAGCGCCCCTGTTTTAAGATTTTTTTAAAAATAATTTCATTATTTGTTCCATAAGTACTACGTTACAAGATCTTTGTAGGTTTATCTATGTTTTAAGATTTTTTTAAGTTGTGGGCGCCTGGGTGGCTCAGTTGGTTAAGTGACTGCCTTCGGCTCAGGTCATGATCCCGTAGTCCAGGGATCGAGTCCCGCATCGGGCTCCCTGCTCGGCAGGGAGTCTGCTTCTCCCTCTGACCCTCCTCCCTCTCATGCTCTCTGTCTCTCATTCTCTCTGTCTCAAATAAATAAATAAAATCTTTTAAAAAAAAAGATTTTTTTAAAGTTGTTATTTATTTATTTAAGTAATCTCTACACCCAATGTAGGGCTCAAACTCACAATACCAAGATCAAGAGTTGCATGTTTTCTCGACTGAGCCAGCCAGGGGCCCCAGCTTTGTTTTGTTTACGGCTATAGGCAGCTCTTGATTTATCATGCCACATCTTGTAGTGTTTGGCACTGAATTTGCACTCTTATTTGTCTCAGTTTCTGTCTTTATTGAGATTTGAGTCTGTTTCATGGGCAGGAGGAAGGATTTTGGTTGATGGTGTGCTCACTGCTTTCTCATAACCTGGAAGAAGGAAAAACAAACTTTCTCTGGGCCAGGCCCTCCCCTAGCATCCTCACCACAGCCCTGCAGGACAGACATTACTATTATTTCAGTTTTATGGATGAGGGAGGAGAATTGAACAAGGGGTTAGGTGACTCCCCCAAGGTCACAGAGCTAGCAGATGATGAAGCCAGGGTTCAGACCCAGGCCTGCTTGCTCCCCTGCCATGCTATTGATCTAGGCAATTATGCATGGGGGGCGGCAGAGGGTATTTTCCAAAGATGGCTGCCATAGATCTCCCACCCCACATGCTCTTCTTCTAATGTGGCTTTGACACTCCTCCCGTCGAGAGGTAAGTTCTGTGTTCCCCTTCTTTGACCTCAGGCAGGCTTGTAACTGTGGTGGAAGGGATGCTCTGTGACTTCTGGGGTTGGGTCACAAAAGATGATCCAGGTTTGAAGTGATTCTCTTGAGACACTTGCCTTTGGAGACCGGAGCTGCCGTGTAATCCATGTGATCGCCCTGAGGTCACTGTGAGGAAGCCCAAACTAGCCCCAGTGGAGAGGCCACAGGGAGAAGACCTGAGACTGTGTGGAGAAAGAGAGAGGCCCAGGCAGCCCACGAGTGCTCCAGGTCCTACTGTTTCAACTCCAGCTGCTGACTGACTGAAGTTTTATTCATGAGGGACAAAGTCAGAACTGCTCAGCTGAGGGGCATCTGGGTGGTCAGTCGGTTAAGCATCTGACTCTCGGTTTCGGCTCAGGTCACATGATCTCAGGGTCGTGGGATTGAGCCCCGAGTCGGACTCCACACTTAGCATGGAGTCTGTGTGAGATTCTCTCTCTCTCCCTCTCCCTCCGCCCCTCCCCCAACTCGTGTGTGTGTGTGTGTGTGTGTGTGTGTGTGTGTAGAGTCTGCTTGTCCCTCTCCCTCTGCTCCTCCCCCTGTGCTCTCTCTCTCTCTCTCATAAATAAATAAATAAATAAATAAAATCTTTAAAGAAGAAGAAGCAGCTGTTGCAGTAGTCCAGGCAAGAGATGGTGGGGCTTGGACCAGATGTCAGAGGTCAGATTGTGAAATGTGGTCAAGTTCTGGATGAACTTGAAGGCAGAGCCAACAGGATTTGCAGGATGTGGGATGTGAGAGCAAAAGGAGAGGTAAGTACGATGCCAAGGACTTTGGTCTCAAACACTGAATAGATGAAATAGTCATTTACTGATCTCGGTAGACTGACATAGGAAGCCTCCTGTTTGAGGCTGGAAGTCAGGAGTTTGCATTTGGACAGGCTAAGTTCGAGTTGTCTGTTGGGCAGTCCAAGGGGAGGTGTCAAGTAGGCCGTCAGATACATGAGTCTGGATTTCAAGGAGAAATCCTGGCTGGAAACATGAACTCGGGAAATAGGAACTCAGCTTCTAGCTAGGCCTTAATTAGGACTCCATTAGGCTGAATGAGATCATGACCGGAGTGAGTGAAGGTAGAAAAGAGGTCTGAGGGTCAAGCCCTGAGGCTGTGGAAGAAGTTGGAAGGACGAAGAAAAAGCAAAGGAGACAGAAGGGGAAGCTGTTGAGGTAGGGGGAAAAGCCAGTGAAAAGCCACCTAGAAGCCCAGGTGACAGCTCTATCAGACGCAGCTTTACCCGGCCACCGGGCCACCGAGATGAGGACACTGACAAGTGTTATCCCGGTGGTAGGGGTGGGGTGAGAGGGTTCAAGAGAAAATGAGAGAAGAGGTAAAAGACAGCAAACGCAGACAAATATTTTTCAAGAGTTTTTAGTAAAGGGGAGCAGAGAAACGTAGCTGGAAGAGAATATGGGATTGAAGGAGGATATTTATTTTAAGATGGGCGAGAGGTTGCTGGAAATGATCCCATAGCAGACTGACAATGCGGCGGAGATGGGGAGAACTGGGGAGCCCTGTAGTTACACAGGGAGAAGGATAGAAACTAGTACCCACGTGGAGGGGCTCACCTCGGTAAGAACGCAGGCAGTGCATCTATGGTAACAGGAGGGAGGGCAGGGTTTATGGAAACAGCTGCATGTAGGCGATAGAAGCCCGTGGAAATTCTCTTCAGACTGCTTCTATTTTCTCCGTGAAGTTGGAAGCAAGACCACCAGCAGGGTGAGGAGAAAGGAGGAGTGGTTGGAGTTTGGAGGAGAGAGGAGAAGGTAAAGACAGCTTTCAGGGAGGGTGGGAGAATGCACAGAACTAAGGAAATGCAGGAGCGTTGGAGGTTAACGCAAAGGACCTTTGAGGGGCATGAATTTAAGGGGAGACAAGTCAGCCTGGAGACATGTTCTTTCCAGCCACGTTCAGCTACTTGGGTGCAGGCTGGAGAAGGCACAGGGATGGAATTTTGCCAGATGAATACAATGGGAGAAAGGGGCAAGGGACAGATGATAATAATAAATCATGGAATCAGAGCTGGGTCAGGAGGGAAGCCTGGGTGGGGAGAGGGGACCAACCAAAAGGAGGTAATATCAATGGAGAAGAGACAGGGCCAATTTATCCACTGGAGGCACCATGCCTGAGGCTCACGATATTTTTAGGAGCCCACAAAATGTGTTTTTTTTAATTAATTAATTACTTAATTAATTTGTCAGAGAGAATGAGAGAGAGCACACGCACAAGCAGGGGGAGCGGCAGGCAGAGGGAGAAGCAGGCTCCCCACTGAGCAAGGAGCCCGAACCGATGAGGGACTCGATCCCGGGACCCTGGGATCATGACCTGAGCCGAAGGCAGATGCTTAACCGATTTAGCCACCCAGGCGTCCTCCCACAAAATGTTTTAATTTTAATTTATTTTAAAATCAGAAGAAAAAGATGACTATAATAAAAATGAATATATAATATCAAATCCAGCCTGGATTGTATTCATCTCTTTACCAATGCGATTGTAAAATACAATTTCTTTGTAACTGATTTATTTTTGTTTTTTATTTTTTAAGTAGGCTCCATGCCCAATGCGGGGCTTGAGCTCATGAGTCGCATGCTCTACTGACTGAGTCAGCCAGGTGCCCCATAAAATATAATTTTCAATATCTTTTTACAGAGAGGCCCATGAAGATGAAGTGCCCAGAGCCCACAAAAATTATAATGTGGCCCTTAGAGTGATCCCAGTGGATCCAATTCAATATTTGCTAAATGTAATCTAAATCTAGAATTGTTTGAGTCCAGGTACTAGAGGGCATGGGCTGAAAACAAGAGTTGGTAATAAGAAAGTATGATACTTAAAATTGAGATTATGAAGTGCATGAAACTACTGAGAGTAACAAAGTTTTAGTGACCATCCTTCCCAATGGCGGAGAAGAAGAAATCAAGGAAAAGGGAAGCTGGTTTTTTTGTTTGTTTGTTTTTTAAGATTTTATTTATTTATTTGACAGAGAAAGACACAGCGAGAGAGGGAACACAAACGGGGAGTGGGAGAGGGAGAAGCAGACTCCCCGCCGAGCAGGGAGCCCGATGCAGGACTCGATCCCGGGACTCCAGGATCATGACCTGAGCCGAAGGCAGTCGCTTAACCAACTGAGCCACCCAGGCGCCTGGGAAGCTGGTTTTATCAGTCTATTGCCATGTTAACAAACTACTCCTAAATTGAGTGGCTTAAAACAACCACCATTCATCTGCTCATAGCTTGGTAATATGGGCTGGGCTCTGCTAAGCAATTCTTCCGCGGCTCTTGCCTAGGCTCATCCAGATGGCTGTGGTCATCTAGAAGCTTGACTGGGGCTGGGTAATAGGACCTCACGTGTCTGATGGTGGCTGGCCAGGGCACCTCAGCTCTCCTCCATGGGGCTTCTCGTCTTCCAGTAGGCCAGACCGGACTTCTTTATGTCATGAATTTTCTAAGAGGACAAAGGGGCAGAATGCAAGGTGTCTTGAGGTCCAGACTCTGGGGACTCACACAGTGTCATTTCTGCCACATTCTGTTACTCAAAGCAAGTCATAGGGACAGCCCAGATTCAAGGGGTTACAGAAACAGACTCCACTTCTTGCTGGCAGAAGTGGCAAAATCACTGCCAAGGGTCATGTGGGGCAGGAGCCAGTGTGACGACCATCTTTGCAAACAAACTGATCACGCATATTGGAAGAATTGCCTATGTGATACTAAATCATCAAGAATCACCAAGAATTTGAGGCAAGTGGGAGTAAAGAGTGACAACAAGCCAGGTGCTAAAATCTTCAAAGCATAAGGGAGGCGGGAGTGATGTAATCTGATGCCATCAACTCCCAGAGCTTCACATATCTACTGTTTCATCAGTGAATGCCAATGAATTTCATTAAGGAAAAGAACTGTTCATTTTTCACAACTTCTTTGACTCAGTCACTTATCAATTTAGACTCTATCTTAAGAAAGGAACCTAAATCATGGAAAAAAACTATAGGCATGAAAATCTGTGGCCCTACTATTTATCTGGAAGCCGTACCCCCAGGGCCTATGATGCTGTCTGGCACATAGTACTAGCACATGGGTGCTCAGTAAATATTTGTTGAATGAATTTATAATGGCAAAAACAGAAACAACCTAAATATCCAGTAGTGAGGGCTAGGTTAAAGAAAAATGATGGTCTATTGGGGCGCCTGGATGGCTCAGTCGTTAAGCGTCTGCCTTTGGCTCAGGTCATGATCCCAGGGTCCTGGGATCGAGCACCGCATCGAGCCCCGCATCGGGCTCCCTGCTCCACGGGAAGCCTGCTTCTCTCTTTCTCACTCCCCCTGCCTGTGTTCTCTCTCTCACTGTCTCTCTCTGTCAAATAAATAAAATCTATTAATGGAATGTCATGTCGCCATAAAAAAAACTATGCTGGAGGACCATCAATATATGACATACAGTTAAAAAAAAAAAAAGCAGGATAGGGCGCCTGGGTGGTTCAGTGGGTTGAGCGACCGACTCGTGATCTCAGGGTTGTGAGTTCAAATTCTGCATTGGGCTCCATGATGGGTGTGGAGCCTACTTTAAAAAAAAAAAGCAGGAGGGGCGCCTGGGTGGCTCAGACGTTAAGCGTCTGCTTTCGGCTCAGGTCATGATCCCAGGGTCCTGGGATCGAGTCCCACATCGGGCTCCCTGCTCTGCGGGAAGCCTGCTTCTCCCTCTCCCACTCTCCCTGCTTGTGTTCCCTCTCTCGCTGTGTCTCTCTCTGTCAAATAAATAAAATCTTAAAAAAAAAAAAGCAGGATACATTACAGGTACTATATAAAAACACCTGGACAGGAAAAGAGTTCAAAACAACAATAAGTGGTTTTATCATGCCAGGAGGATCATGAGTGATTTTTTCTTTTTATTTTATCCTAAACATTTTTTAATATTATTGAATTTCTTTTCTTTTTTTAAAAGATTGTATTTATTTATTTGAGAGAGAGAGCATGAGCGGTGGGGCAGAGGAAGAGGGACAAGCAGACTCCCTGCTCACAGGGAGCCCACGGTGGGGTAGGGGGTGGGTGGCTGGACCCCAGGACACCAACATCATGACCTGAGAGGAATGCAGACCCTTAACCAACTGAACCACCCAGGTGCCCCTGAATTTCTTCTACAATAATAAAAAAAAGTTGTACACACTCATTGTGGAAAAGGGGGAAATGCTGAAAAGCATCAATAAGAAAAAAAAAATAGGGGCTCAGTTGGTTGGACATTAGACTCTTGGTTTCTACTCAGGTCATGATCTCAGGGTCCTGGGATCAAGCCCTCCCCTTGGGCTCCTCATTCAGCCTGGAGTCTGCTTGAGGATTCTCTCTCCCTCCGCCCCTCCCCCCACTCACGTTCTCTCTCTCTCTCAAATAAATAAATAAATCTTTTTAAAAAGTCTATAATTCCATCATTCGGGAAAAAAAAATCACTGCCAACATTGAGATAGGTTTTTCTTTGTTCTTGCTCCCCTCCACACATACTTAACATATTCTTAGCTCTTTGGACATCTTCAGACTCAAAAGATGATTTTTAGTAGTCATATAGTGTTTACATACCATAATCTATTTGGCCTACAGTAATTTTGGACAGTATAGGTCGTTTGCAATATTTCATTAAACACACACACACACACACACAAAACAAAAAAACAACCAAACGAATGATCAGAGCCACGGCGTCACTCAAATTCAGAAAGCTCTTCAGAAAAGAGGTGATCAGAGTTTCGAACGGGGAAGTTGGCGAAGAGGTGGGGTGGGTGTGGCTGTTACGTCCAACCGCGGCTGCAAGAAAAATTAGTCCGCCCTTGTGTGTGTTGGTGGCGTCTGTAGGCAGCTGCTCTGCATGGGCCAGGGACCCCTCCTTCCAATGTTTTGAAATTAAAGATAGGGAACTCTTGATCTGAAGGACTCGAAGATGGGCAGTGGCATTCCTGCCCTCTGCCCTCTTGCCCTACGAGAACAAGAAATTGTTTCCTGTCCTTGTCTTGCACGGGTGTCTCTGAGCCATTAACCTGGAGGAGTAGTCCTGCCCCCCTCCCCTCCCCCCTCCCCCCAAACTCTCTCAGTCTGAGCTCTGGGTTTGGGCAATTGCCCATTAGCCTGAGATCAGGAACGGATGTGATCAGGGTACAGAAGTGGGAACCTGGGAGGTACATCTACAGAGTGGGGGGCGTTCCCAGTCCAGGGAGGTTTCCCAGTAGTGGTCGCAGAAAGGAATGGGTGGAAAAGACAGTCTTGACAGAGCGAGGGATGGGGCGGGGGGAGGCGGTGCCCCAGGCTGATCCTTAGATAGGCATGGGTCGATCCTGGAAGGCTGTGGATGGCAATGAAGAGAGAAAGAAGAGGAGGGCGTGGAGGAGGAGAGGAGCACACAGACGAAGCAGGTGATGTAGGATGTACAAATGGAGGAGGCGTGGGCTGGTGACAGGAGGAGGGCCTGGAGCCGCAAGGGTGCCCTGAGCGTGGTTGAGATATAAAAGAGAAGCGTAATGGGAAGCTGACTGGCGAGAGCAGAGGTGGGGCACAGGATGAGGGGCGCGGGTCAGGATAGCAGGGATGCAAGATGGGAGAATAACGGCTGTGCACATTTGGCCGGCACTTGGCAGTCGGCTCCCTTTTAGATTCCCCTAATTTCCTCCTTTCGTTGAAGAAAGCGAGGGTCGGAGGGGTTAGGTGGCAGCGGAGGGTGGGGGCCCCAGGGGGCGCCGGGGCGCGGGGGAACAGGCGAGCGCAGGGGCGAGGTGGGAGCCTTGCATCGCCGGGGTGGGGGGGGGGGGGGCGCCGGACGCGGGCGGGGGGGGGGCGGGCCGGCGGCAGCTCCGGGGGGGGGGGGCGGGCTCCGCCGGCACACGCCGCCCCTGGCAGGCGGCCTGAGCGCGCGCGAGGAGCCGCCGCCGCAGCCGCCGCTCGGGGTCGCCTTGAGCCCCAGATTCCCGAGCGCTCCGCTCGCATGGCAGCCGACTCGGCGCCGGTCCCCGCGCCCCGGCCCCACGGCGGAGCCCGTCGGATCCGGCCCCGCTCTGTGTCCCGGGGCGCGCTGCCTCCCAGCCCGAGGTGAGGACCGCGAGGGCTGGGGCGCGCGGGGCTAGGGGCGCTCTGGGGATTCCAGGCCGCGGCGACCGAGATGGGAAGGGGACGTGGGAGCATGTCCGGGAGGGTGGGGTGGGGGTGGGGGAGTCGAGGTTGGAGGCGGAGACTGCTCGCTGCCGGGAACCGGCCCCCGCGTCCCCTCCGTGCCCAAGGCCGCCTCTCGGCGCTGTCCCCATTCCCGCGGAGTCCTCCGTGCGGACTGCGTTCCCAGTCGGGGCCCCTCCAGCGCCTGGACCTCGTTCGGCGCTGCCCATCGTTCGCCTCCTTCCCACAGAGCCCGCTCCGGGGCTCCTGTCTCCAGTCCCCCCGCCTGCTCAGCCTTCCCCGCCTCCGCCCTCCCGCTGCCCCCACCTCCTTCTTCTGTCCCGACGCCCCTCTTCCCCCTCGGCTCCTGTCACTCGGAACCGGAATCCGTGCCACCATCTCCGGGTCCGGCCGCCTCCCAGCCTGTGCCGTCCCACAGGTGTCCGCACGTCCGGCCGTCCATCCGTCCGTCCCTCCTGGGGCCGGCGCTGACCATGCCCAGCAGCTGCCGCTGTCTGCATCTCGTGTGCCTGTTGTGCATCCTGGGGGCACCCGTTCAGCCTGCCCGAGGTGAGCGCGCCCCCGGGCTCAGGTCGCGGCCCTGCCCGGCCATCCTTCGCTAGCGCGTTGACCTCTGCCGGCCAGAGACGGCACTGCAGCCGCTCGACCCGCGGGGTTGACCAGACCCAAGGAGTCCCCTTGCAATGCGGAGTCTCTGTTCTGCCCTAGCCCGGAGCCGAGCCCAGCCAATGACTGAGACCCCGCATCCTCCGAGCCCCGTGTCTCAGGGAGCCGAACCCTGACCCGGGCTCACCCCTCCCACGTCAATCTCTTGCAGCGGATGACTGCAGCTCCCACTGTGACCTGGCCCACGGCTGCTGTGCGCCGGACGGCTCCTGCAGGTATCTCTCTCTCTCTCTCTCTCTCTCTCTCTCTCTCTCTCTCTCTCTCTCGTGCTCCCAAACCCTTTGCTGCCCATTTCCCAGCAGGTCCACACCCACAACCAGGTCAAGCCCCAGGGCAGAGTGTCTAGGGGATGAAGGCCCTGCCGTTTGCTCCCCATTCCCTCATGGCCACAGGGCAGACTGGCCAGCTTCTGCCCGGCCCCCAGTTCCCCTCTGCTTTGTCTCTCTTTTGCTTCTTCTTGCTTATGCCTCCCCACTCCCAACTCCTTTACTCTCCCAAGGCTGATCCAGGAATTCTGAAACGTTCCTCCTCAAGATACCAGGAGAAAGACCTGAAGCTTGAGAGAGTTTGGAGATTGGGGACCATGAGGAAAGGGGGAGATAAAAATATAAAGAGAATGGGTTTAGCTTGAGAAAGAAAGGCTGCGGGAGGGTTGCTGGGGAGACGCACTTACAAAAGAGGATCTTTCTTGATGAATTTGAGTAATTGACTCATGGGGTGGGGGTTGGGCAAATTCTGGAGCAGGAGAAAAGTGTGTCTGGACATTAGGGAAAGGAGCTGTCAGGGCAAGGTGCTGGAGGGGCCGGCTGTGTTTGGAACACTGAAATAGTTCAGGTCTTTGTCCTGGAATTAGGATGGGAAGAGGGTCCTTATGACCTTTCAAGGTCACTCTTTTTAAACTGGTTCTGAGCACCTCAGACATGCCAGGAATGGTACTGGGGTTATTTACAAATGTCATCTTAATTTCTTCCTCAACCCAGCCCAACCCAAACCATTACAGATGAGAACACTGAGGCCCGGAAAGGTTAGACAAAGCGCAGAACCAGGACTTGAATGCTGGTATCTGAGGGTCTGATTCCATGTGTACATCCTATGACCTTGGACAACCCTATACCTACCTGGAGTAGGCCTGCTTTCCCTTAGGGGTTCTCAGATGTCCTTCTGTTTTCTAGAAGCTCTGGTCTTGCCTCCTCCACTTCCTCAGATCCTCCTCCCCAGAGCCCCGCCCCTGTGCTTCTCCCCATCAGGTGTGACCCAGGCTGGGAAGGGCTGCACTGTGAGCGCTGTGTAAGAATGCCTGGCTGCCAGCACGGGACCTGCCACCAGCCCTGGCAGTGCATCTGTCATACTGGCTGGGCGGGCAAGTTCTGTGACAAAGGTAGGGGAGCAGAGAGGGTTGCTGTTGGGCTGGGGCCCCGTGTGCCTTGGGAGAACATCCATCCATATGTATCGAGCACCTAATGGGCCTGGCTTACACCCCCCAGTACATGGTATTTTATCCTTTTAGACGTCGTGCCTGTTACCTAAGTTGGTCCTCAACCTAATCCGGTGAGGTGGGCAAGGCATCTGCCAAAAACATACTCCTTTTACAGCTGTGGAAACTGAGACCCACAGACGAGATACAACCTGCCCAATAACGTTGAGGCCGACTGACCGTGCCAGGGCCAGGAGCCCCCTGACTCCAAGTCAGTGTTGTTGGTTTCCCCCGCTACACCATACACACTCTGGGTGGGTTTGTAGTACGGGTCATGCCCACAGAGCCGTGGGCGGGGCCTGGGGGGCAGGTCTGGCTGCCGGGTGTGAGGGACTCTCCTCGAGCCGTCCCCGTCTCCTCTGCAGATGAGCACATCTGTACCACGCAGACCCCCTGCCAGAATGGAGGCCAGTGCGTCTATGATGGTGGCGGCAAGTACCACTGTGTGTGCCCCCCAGGCTTCCACGGGCGTGACTGCGAGCGCAAGACTGGACCCTGTGAGCAGGCAGCGTGAGTACTGGCCCATGGGTGGGTGGGAGGGAGGTTATGGGAGAAGCTGGTGGCAGGAGAGGGAGGGAGTGTAGAGAGGGTGGTGGTGAAGAACTAGGTCTGAGGGTCAGAAGTCCCTCACGGGAGTACCCGATGACAAAACCCCAGCCTGCCAAAGTGTCCCTAGTTCAGGGTTTCTCAACTTTCTGGGTTATCATTTGAACCATTTCTCCAACAACAAAGATCTGTAGGAGCTGGAGGGGTACCGCATCAATGTGTGATTGCTCTGGGTGGGAAGGTGGGTGTGGGGAGGCTGAGCACCTAGGATTCCCCTCGTCCCCTCGGGAAAGCCGGCTTGAAGCTCCTAGAGACCGTCCACACAGCACCTTTCTGCCTCACTGTGAATTAGGAAACGGGGCTGGCAGGGCTGGACTTGTCCTTGTTTCAGCCTCAGGCTTGAGAGGCTTCGAGGAGAATAATAGCACACTTGCCTTTGAGCCCTGCCTTTGGGGCAGGCCCCGTGCTAACTGCCTGACATTGGACTATCTCACTTAACCCTCACAATTTGGGAAGCCAGGGGACTATTCTTATTCTCATTTTTTTTTTAAAGATTTATTTATTTATTTGAGAGAGAGAATGAGAGAGAGCACATGAGAGAGGGGAGGGTCAGAGGGAGAAGCAGACTCCCCGCTGAGCAGGGAGCCCGATGCGGGACTCGATCCAGGGACTCCAGGATCATGACCTGAGCCGAAGGCAGATGCTTCACTGACTGAGCCACCCAGGCGCCCCTTATTCTCATTTTTAAAACAAGGCGTTCAAGGCTCAGAGAGAGGAGCTCACGGCGACAAAGCCAGAAAGGGGTAGAAGGGCGGCAGTGGTCAGGATGCCAACCTGGGCTACCCTGAAGGTGCGAGCTGGCCTCAATGACCTCTTTCGCTCCCACTGCAGCTCCCCGTGCCGGAATGGCGGGCAGTGCCAGGACGACCAGGGCTTTGCTCTCAACTTCACCTGCCGCTGCTTGGCAGGCTTCGTGGGTGCCCGCTGTGAGGTCAATGTCGACGACTGTCTGATGCGGCCTTGTGCCAATGGCGCCACCTGCCTGGATGGCATAAACCGCTTCTCTTGCCTCTGCCCTGAGGGCTTTGCTGGACGCTTCTGCACCATCAACCTGGATGACTGTGCCAGCCGTCCTTGCCAGAGAGGGGCCCGCTGTCGGGACCGTGTCCACGACTTTGACTGTCTCTGCCCCAGTGGCTACGGTGGCAAGACTTGTGAGCTCATCTTACCGGTCCCAGACGCCGCCACCACAGCGGACATCCCCCCGGGGCCCACCCCGGCTGTGGTGGTACCTGCCACAGGGCCTGCCCCCCACAGCGTGGGGGCGGGTCTGCTGCGCATCTCAGTGAAGGAGGTGGTGCGGAGGCAAGAGGCGGGGCTAGGTGCGTCTAGCCTGGTGGCCGTGGTGGTGTTTGGGGCCCTCACTGCCGCCCTGGTCCTGTCCACCATGTTGCTGACCCTGAGGGCCTGGCGCCGGGGCGTCTGCCCCCCTGGACCCTGTTGCTGCCCTGCCCCACACTATGCCCCGGCACGCCAGGACCAGGAATGTCAGGTTAGCATGCTGCCGGCAGGGCTCCCCCTGTCGCCCGATCTGCCCCTGGAGCCTGGAAAGACCACAGCACTGTGATGGAGGTGGGGGCTTTCCAGCCCCCACCTTCACCTCCTCAGCTTCTCGGACTGGAGTAGGCCTTTTTCTGCCGCCCCATTCCTGGGGTACACACACAGAGGGACCTCAGCCTCACACCAGAAATATTATTTTTTTAATACATAGAATGTAAGATGGAAATTTTATCCAATAAAACTATGAACGTGCACCTGCCTGGAGTCCCAGCTGCGAGAGGGCCAGAGCGGAGGCCTGGTTCTGGAGAAGCCTCAGGACTCTGCCCCTCCCATGGTTTCCGAAGAAGAACCCAGGGTACCCTCTTCCCCTCTGGGGAGTGAGGGAGAGGTAGAGCCACAAAGGAGAATGTAAACCAGCAGCCGGCACCCCTGCGCCTGCTCAGGAGTGGCTAAGACAGAGGGGAGACCCCGTAGGACAGGGGGGTCGGGCTCAGGAGCCTCAGCGAGAGGAGTGGGATCCCTGCTGGCAGCTCTGCAGCAGCTGCTGGAACAGTGAGTGGGGCTGGCTGCGGAGCGCGGCGGGGGAGTCCAGCTCCACGACCCTCCCTGCCTGCAGCACCAGCACCCGGTCAGAGTTCAGGATCGTGTTGAGCCTGTGTGAGAGAGCGCAGTCAGTGCAGGGGGATGGAGGGCAAGGCCCTGAACAAGAAAGCTGACCTGCTCTTCCCTCTTCTCCCCCTGGACAGCACAGGACTGCCCCACAGGCTTTAGCCCCTGGCTCTGTGCCGGGGAAGACTGCAGATACCCGCAGACCTGGAGAACAAGGAGCTGAGATTCATCGGGGGTTGGAATCTCTAGAGCCATGACCCGTGGGGTCCCTGACAGGAAGGGAGGCTCTGGGTTCATGTCACCATAGCCCCTGATGAGATTCTCCCTCTGGACGCTTGCACACCTGTGGGCAATGGTCAGCACTGTCTTGTTGGCAAAACGTTTGCAGACGGTCTGCTGGAGCAGCTGGTCTGTCTTCTGGTCCACGCTCGCCGTGGCCTCATCGATACACAGGATCTGGAACATGTGGAGAGGGTTGGGGACAGGAAGGAGGAAGAGGGTTAGCCCTGACTCCTACCCAAGCACCAGCCCCCACCTCCTGGCCCGGCCCAGCCAGCCTACAACTCCCCACCTCCAGCTCTAAAAGGAAAACTAACTTAGTCCCCCGAAACCTCTCCCCAACCCACTTCTTCACCCTGACTATCCCCTGCCTTCTTCCTGGCCCTCTTGCATGTCCCTTCCTATTGCCTTACCTTGGCATCCGTGAGGAGAGCTCTAGCCAGACACAGCAGCTGCCTCTGCCCCAGGGATAAGCTCCGGCCCCCCTCGCTCAGCTCACCATCCAGACCACCTGCAAGGAACAGCGTCCTCACTCCCGGGGCCCCAGACCTCTCCCCGATCCCCTCCTGTTCCCTCTTGTCACCCTGCAGGGTAGGGCCTACTACTCACCCATGGACATAATCACGTCGCTCAGGTGACACTGCTCCAGGGCCTGCCACAGGGCCCCGTCCTCATGTAGGCCCTGGGGATCCAGGTTTTCCCGAACAGTCCCACTGAACAAAAAGGGTTCCTGGGGGATGACAGCCAGCTGGGATCTGGGGGGGGGGGGGGAGAGGAGGGGACAGGACATGGGGTCTAGAATGGAGATGTGGCCACTTCTGTTCTGAGCTCAGGTTTTTAGCAGGCATTTCCAGGAAAAGCTTGGGGGTAAGACCTGAACAAACCCCCCCCACACCGCTCCCCAGTTGGTCAGCCATGTATCTAGAACTGTGCCAGTGCTACGAGAAATATCAAAGACACCAAAGGCCTCGACTCTATCCTCAAAGAGCTCACATCTCACTGAGGTACAAAACACTGAGGTACAAAACAGGACGGGGCTAAACTGTGCGGGCCCAACTCCAGCAGCTGCTCGGGCAGCAGTAGCAAGGAATGACCGGAGCACGAGTGGGGAGGGGACACTTCAAGGTCAGAGGCGGGCCTGGAATTGGGTCCTGAGGAGCTATATGGTTGGGCTATAAGGTAAGGCCACCACAGGTAAGAAGGTAAGGCAGGAAGAGCAGGGCCGGGGCTTGGGATCAGCCATCGGCTTTAGGACAGAGCTGCCCCACCTCGTGCATGTCACGGGACTCAGCAAAAATGATACTAGGTAAACCTGGAGGTGGGGGTGGGGAGATGATTAGGCCCAGAAGAGGCCACCTGTGGCCGGGGGCAACCGGCCCAGGTCCCAAGCTGTCCCAAGCACGGCCTGCTGAGCCTCAGGGCTAAGGACATCAGTATGGGGCACTGCCCCTGGAAGACTCTGGTTCAGGAGGCAGTGACTGGCAGTCTCGAGCGGAGGCTGTGCGCTGGGAAGTATAAGGCAGAGCTGGGAAGGTGGGCCTGGGTCAGACTGCAGACCTTGAGACCACAGCTACGAGTCTGGACCTGGGCACTAGGAGCTTGCTGTCCTCACCTGCTTGTCCTGTCCTCCGTCCTGCCCCGGGGTTGGCCCTGGCCGCCCTGAGCTGATAGAAAGCCTTCCTAGCTGGACCTTCCTCCAAGGGCCAGCGGTCTGGTTCCCCTCCTCTCCCTCCCCCAGACCTGAGTTCAGACAGCTCCAGCTGGCTGGTGTCCACACCGTCCAGCAGCACTCGCCCCGAACTGGGTTCCAGCAGCCGGAAGAGCACCAACAACAGGGAAGACTTGCCAGAGCCAGTGCGGCCCACGATGCCCAGCTTCTCTCCGGGCTGCACACGGAAGGTCACCCCATCCAGGGCGTTCGGCAGCCCTGGCCGGTATACCAGCACCACATCCTGGAACTCCACACTCCCCTGGGTCAGCCAGCCGACGCCCAGCTGGTGGGGTCCGTGGAGGGGAGAGAGAGGGAGATGGGTGAGGAGGGGGAGGGGTGATGGGGAATGGGAAAGGGGGAGAAGAAGGAGAAAGGGCTGGCGCAAGAGGAAAGGGCACGTGTAGCAGAGGTGGGGCCCTCTTGACGGACACAGAGATGAGGGACACCGTGAAGAGGGTGGGATCACATGGTGACATGAGAGGAGCTGAGGAAGATAGTGAGGAGCAAAAGGAAAGGAACTAGGGGAGGCGGGGACTGTCAGGAGGGTCCTCTGGGGTTCTGGTGCCCCAGTCCGGGGCGGGGGTGCAGGCCTACCCGTGGCAGCTGGCCCTGGGGCTCTTGGGGCAGGTCACAGGAGTACTCCTCCAGCCGCTCGACGCTTACCAGCATGGTTTCTGTCTGTGTGAAGCTGCTCACCAGGCCCGAGAGCAGGCCCGTCAGGGACAGGGCATAGGACAACGACAGGCCCACCAGTCCTAGGGGAGAGAAGCACAAGCCGCTAGGGGATGCCTGGACACTGGGATGCATGTGGGCGCACGGGTGGAGCAGAACGGGAGAATTCCAAGCTGCGGACTGCGGGCATGTAAAGGAAGCCAGCAGAGAAGCAGGAAGACGCCCGGACCCAGAAGGGGACCACAGGAGGTGAGCCACAAGGGAGGGCAGTGGGCCTGGAGAGGCTTCGAGGGAAGGCAATGGAAGATGGGCCAGGCAGAGTGCTGGGGATGGGGCGGAGCAGGGGAGGGATGAAGATCGGAAGACCTGCTCTAGTCCCAGAGCCCCCACACCTGGCAAGTCTCTCCCCGGGACTCAGTTTCCTCAACTCTAAAATGGAGGCGATGACCATCACAACACATCCTCACAGGACCCCTGGGTGGGAGGTGAAAGGTTGCCGGGAGAGGGCAGGGAGAGGTCTGGGGCGGGGGGCTGACATGCTTCTGCGGTGAGAGTGAGGCTCCCCGGGGTGGCACCTGGGTCGGCGAGGCCCCGCTGGTGCTGCACCAGGGCAATGGCCGCGATGGCGCTGACCACCGTGGCCCCCATGAGCTGCAGCCGGATGTCCAGCCACTGCATGGTGGCGCCGGCGGCAAACTGGCACCTCTGGTTTAGCTCCAGCAGTCTCTGGTTCTCGTCCTCAAAGCTGCGAGAGGCCAGGAGGGGGGTGAGGCCGCTCCATCGCGACGCGGACCCACCCAGGCTCCTTCCCCGCAGAACGCGTCTCTCTTGGAGCTGATCCACCCCCCTGCGGCTGTCCAGAGGGGTCCAGAGGGGCCAGTGTTCTGCCTAGTCTCCCCTACCCCGTTTTTCTGTGTCCTTCCTCTGCCCCTAGGGCACGCATCCCCGCTTCCGTCCTCGGGAGCCCTGGGGCCCGGCCCCCTGTGCCCTTCTCCCCCCTGCCCCGGCTGCGGCGGGCAGGCAGACGTCACACACCTGCAGGCCGCCCCCGAGGCCCGGAGCACGGGGAGGCCAGCCAGGGTGTCGGCCAGGTGGCTGTAGAGGGGCGACAGGGTGAGGCTGCCGAGGCGCCGCAGCTCCCGCGAGGAGGCCCTGTAGTGGCGCTGCACGCCGTAGTAGGAGACGCTCAGGGGCGGCAGCAACAGCAGCAGCCAGGGCAGCCCGGCGCCCAGCACGGCCAGGAGGCCCAGCAGGCCGGCGGCGTTGGCCAGCAAGATGTTGAGCATGAAGGGCAGGCTGTCATCCGCACAGGCCACGTCTGAGGAGAAGCGGTTGAGGATGCGGCCGGTGGGCGTGGAGGCGAAGAAAGTCACTGGCGCCTGGGGGGGGCGGGGTGTGGTTGGGCAAGGGGCGGGCCCGGGGGCCGCCCCGGGGGGGGGGGGGGGGGGGGGGCGGGGGGGGAGAGGCCCAAAGTAGACAACAGGAGAGGAGGAAAGTGTCCCCAGAGGTTGGGGGCAGAGAGGAGGGGCTGGGGGCGCTAGAAAGGGAGACTATCCCAGGGCGGGAAAGATGGAGACTCTCCCATCCGTCTGGCCAGTGTTGACCCTGAGAGGCCATGCTGGCCATTCCTCTACCTCTGTGCTAGACAGGCCTACTCCCCTTTCCAGGGCAGGGAGCCAGTCTCTCTCCAGAAGAAGGGGACTTGAGGCCAGTGAGTGGGATTTAGTGGGAGGTCAGGAGGATCATTCCGATTGCCCATGGCCGGACAGCAGTCTCAGTCAGTATGATCTCATGGCTAAGCACTGGGGCTCTGGAATCAGACTGCCCCTCGGATTCTAGCCCTGCCACCTACTGGATGGGAGACCCCAGGCAAGGAGCTTCATCTCTTAAAGGCCACTGCTCCTCATCTCCACAACAGGGATAACAACACAACTGCAGCTCCCAGGCTGCTGGCAGGATTGAGAGCCACATATACGGCAGGCCGGTGCTTAGCACAGTCTGCCTGGCCCAGAGTTCAGGGCTCAGCAGGCACCAGCTGTTTAGATTGTTCCTCGGAGGGACCGTCTCAGAGAGAGCCAGTCTCCTTCCTCACCTTCTCCATCCCCCAGCTCTCCGCCTGTACTTGGGGAACAATCCTCTTAGGGCAGAGGACGAGGGCAAAGGACTTTTGGAAGCACCTCCTAATGCCAATTTATAAGAACTGAATTCCTTCACAGCCTGAAGAGGCCCTGGTCCTGGAGGAGAGGTGGAACAGTGGGCAGCTTGCTCCCTGACAGGCAACGGGAAGGTTCCCAGCCTGGCTCTCCACAGAACTAGCCTTGCCCAGGTCACCTACACTCTCAGAGCCTCAGTTTCCTTATTTGTAAAATGGGGATAACAGTACCTACCTCACAGGGTTCTTATGAGGCCCTGATAAGATAACGGGCAAGAGGGGCCCCTGGCCGGCTCAGTTGGTGGAGCACAGCTGATACTCTTGATCTTAGGGTTGTGAGTTCAAGCCCCACACTTGGTGTAGAGATTACTTAAAAAATAAAAATTAAAAAAAAAAAAAGGATAATGGACAAGAAAGGGCTTTATAATAACAACATCATTAACAATAATTGCTAATTGAGTATTTAGTGTGCCCGGCACTATCCTAAGTACTTTCCATGTACTAATTAATTTAATCCTCATAATAAGTCTATGGGGTCAGCAACAGACTAGACATGCACATGGCAACAGGGATGGATCTTAGAAACAGCCCCAAATAAAACTTGTAAGAAATGAATCAAAACACCGGCACACAAAACATAGGCATTTTGCAAAAACAAACAAACAAACAAACCCAAACACAAAGATACATACTAAACACACTTAGAATGGTTGCTTATCAAGGAAAGGAGGGGAAAAGGAAATAGGGTACGCAGATAAAAGGGAATGGATAAATAAAATTAAAAAGGGATCTTGCATGATCTAAGGGGGGTCCTGTGTCCCGTGAGTAAGAGGTGAGTAATTCAGGCCAGAACAGAAGTGACCCTGAGCAAGCTTCTCTTCTCCCCATTTTACAGATGAGAAAGCTACAGGCTTCAGGAGCTGGGTTTGAACCCAGGCAGCCGCTCCGCTCTCGGCCTCTCCAGGTCTCAAGCTGCCAAGTGCTGCACCCACCTGGGAGGGCTGTCTTCTCCTGAGGGCTAGGAGGTAGGGTGGGGGCCCCGATGGGGCTCAGGTGCTGGGAGGGCTCCCCCATGCCCCCCCCACCCCCTCACCATAAGGACTCGACACAGCAGGCGGCGATGCAGGGTGGCGGCCGCTTGGAGGGTGCCCGCTGCAAAGAGCGCTGCCCGGAGAAGCGTGCACAGGGAGTTGATGCCAGCAATGGCCGCGTAGACGGTGAGGTAGAAACGGATGTCGGAGGAGCCATTGGGG
This sequence comes from Mirounga leonina, assembly GCF_011800145.1. Lineage (NCBI taxonomy): Eukaryota > Metazoa > Chordata > Mammalia > Carnivora > Phocidae > Mirounga > Mirounga leonina. The sequence goes on along the minus strand of NW_023270807.1, from coordinate 10,053,027 downwards.
GCGGCTCTTGGCAGTGGGAACACTGAGGTGCTGGGGGGTGAGGAGGGGGCTGTGGATAACCAAAAGTAGGGCCCCCGGGGGTCCCTTCCCCTCCCCCACACCAGCTCTCCCCACCAGCAGACAGACCCCCTGGAACCCCAGCCCCCCCCAATCCCTGCCTGGCGACCCCTCCGAGGGCACCAGGCCTGCTCAAGCCCCAGCCACTCACTAGAGGCTTCCGGGGGAGAAGAGGAGCAGCTGGGCAGAGAGGAGCCCTGTGGATCCCGGGCTGGTGGGGGCTGGCGCCTCCTGGGAGCTATTCTTGTCGGCCTTCAGCTGGGAGATCCAGTGGGAGAGCCACCAGTCAGCAGCGTTCCTTGTGGCTGGGTGGGGATGGGGAGGGAAAAGCTGTGAGAGAGACTACTCATCCCTTTGTTCCATTCCAACAGCCCCTTCCTCTGTCCTTGACTCTGGCGTCTCGTCTTCTTCACCCGCCCTGGCCCTCCCCACCTTGCCACTCTCCCATGTCCTCCCATGCCCCTAGTGTGCACTTCTTTCCTGGGCCCATCACCCTTTAGCTCTGAGGAGTGCATGATCTGGAATTTGCAGAGTGGGAGCTAGCTGTGGGGGCCAACTGGAATATGGCTACAGAGCGCACCCCTTGGGTCCCTGGGACTCTCAGAATTGGCGGCTTGCCTCTCGTCCCAGCTGCTGCCCATGCCTGGGGAGGCTCAGGGCTTTGTGGCGATCAGTACAAGGCGATGGCTGTGACAGGGACCTAGGGCTGCGGTGGGATGAGGGGCTCGGGGGTTCACTCCTACCTTGCATGAGGAGCAACGAGAGGAGGACGGCTAGGGCCAGGCCCTGGCCCACGGCCCTCCAGTATGCTCGGTACACGTGGAAGGCCACGGCACCCTCCTTCTTGCTTTCCTCCTGCAGCAGGCGGCCACGCGTGTTCTCTTCCCCTCCCAGCCCTTCCTTTGCTTTCTCCAGGTCCCCAGCTGACTGCACTGTGGCTGTGAGGATGCGAGGAGAGGGCAGGGCTCTGATTAAGTTTGTGGGACGACAGCTCAGGGTTTCAGACAGACAGGAAAACGTATCTCTACGGTGTGGTGGTGAAGGGCAAGCCCTTTCCTCAGCCCTGAGCCATACCTGAGTCAGCCTCTTGTCCATCCTCAGCCCAGGCTTTGGGGACAGCCTGGACCAATGGCAAGATCTCAGAGGGAGGCCCTGGAAGGTAGCAGGGAGATCATCGGGAGCCTGTCCTGGGTATATACTATATACTCTGCCTTTCTCATTGAGTGTGCCAATCCACCTCCCATTCTCTTTGGACCCCTTCCCTGACCCTCCCTAGCAGGGCCCTGCCCCGGACCCCCAGACTCTGAGCAGGACCCTCAAGTCCATCCCTCTGTGTCTGCAGTCCAACCAGCTCAGACAGAACACGTTCACCCCATAAGGAGAGTCACAGCCACTCAAGAGCACTCTGTCCAGAGTCACCTCGTTACTGCAGAGCTTTCTCCTCATGCTTCACGACATTTCTAATGCTCTGGTGGAGGCTCATTTCCTCCTGTTTCTCTCCCAGCGAACTTGCAGAGTTATGTCCCTCTGCATATTAATCCATCAGCGGTGGGCTTTTTATTTTTGTTTGAATTTTTAATAAAAAGACTGTTCTAAACCTGACTGCTGTCTCTTCTCTAAGGACATCGCTGTTCCCGGAGACCCTGGGCCTCTGTGTTCCCAAAGCACCCAGTCACACAGCCCAAATCCCAGATCCCCTGGCATTTCACCAGTGTGCTCTTTTCTCTCCTCTCCGTGGCCTCACACCTATTCTTTGGAGGCAGGACAGGGTCTCCCGTGAGACAGGAGGACAGGGCCCAGGCCACACATGAAAGGGGTGGCAGAGTCTACCTCTGACAATTCAGAGTCACACCTGGGCAGACAGCCCCCTCCCTTGGCTGGGCTCCCACCCTGGCGGCCCCCATTACCGGCCCGAACAAGGCGCCCGGCCTCCATCAGCAGCACCACATCCGCCTTTGCCAGGTACTCGATCCGGTGAGTGCAGAGCAGCCTGGTGGTGTGGCTCAGCACTCCCAGGATGCACCTATGCAGCAGGTGGTTGGCCACGTCTGCATCCACAGCGGCCAGAGGGTCGTCGAGGAGATAGAGCTCCTTTTCCTAGGAAGAGGTGGGGACACCATGGGCACCAAGTCCCAGGTCCTCTGGTCAGAACCCAGACCTCTCCTAGGACACGATCTTGAGGCAGTCAGAGAAGACAGTTGAGAGGAACTCTGGGGGCCACCCCTAGAGCAGGAGAGAAGCAGGTGAGACTTGAGGGTGAACTTCCCTCCAGCCAAGCAAGGCCAGTGCTCAGCTTTACTGGGTCCCAGTGTTTCAAGTCACATATGTTTGTTTGTTTTTTTTTAAGATTTTATTTATTTATTTGAGAGAGAGAATGAGATAGAGAGAGCATGAGAGGGGGGAGGGTCAGAGGGAGAAGCAGACTCCCCGCCGAGCAGGGAGCCCGATGTGGGACTCGATCCCCAGGACTCTAGGATCATGACCTGAGCCGAAGGCAGTTGCTTAACCAACTGAGCCACCCAGGCGCCCTCAAGTCACATATGTTTTTTATAGGGTGTAATTCTGCCTCCAATCTGCAAAAGGGAGATGGGATGCCCAAGGGACCAACACCTCAGGAACATGAAGGGGGGAGGGAAAGAAACCAGATGCTGAGGAAAACATCCCTCCCTCCAAGACTGCAGACTCCCCCATTTTTAATTTACCTGGTAGACAGCACGAGCCAGGGCAATCCGGGCCCGCTGTCCCCCGCTGAGGGTCACACCCTTCTCCCCCACCTCTGTCTGGTCGCCAGCAGGCAGGATCTGATAGGACAGGCCCCCCCAGCATTGGTCAGTGGTCTTCCCAATACCTTCTACTCCATCCCTTTGCAGGGAAGAGGTGGAGGGGGTCAAGAGAGCCAGGGAGCTTGAGGAGAATGGACTTGAATTTGGGGTGAGCGAGCCACAGGGGATAATGTGTAATTCCAACAGTCCAATCCCCACGACAACCTTATGAAGTTGGTATTATTTCTCTTTCACAGATGAGACCAAAGTTCCGAGTGACTCCCTTGGTCCAGGTCGTTCCACAGCTAGTAAGCTGGCAGGACATGTAGATTCTTAACCACCCTGATACACTCACTACCCTGCCCTTCTAAAGGCCAGGATGAAGGTGGGCAAATCCAATGTGAAAGCTTTCATAGGTCTTTATACAAGGACTGTACCCCAAGCCTTCGTGTGGCCTCAGGAGTGGTTTCCTTAGTTCAGGGGGACCCACGCCAGCGGAAGCACCTCTGGTCTACCAGACTGTGAGTCCCCCTGAGGGAAAAGCTTGGTAATTCACCTCTTTTCTTAGTGCCTAGATCCGCTCCCAGTACCCGACAGGCATTTGAGAAATGCTTGCTGTAGAAACAAATGATACATGGGTATAGGGTACCCCATAGTCAAAGTAAGGCCCTCTTTTCCAGGGAAGTCCCACATTTACTTGGACAGGGCAGTGGTAAGGACAGTCCTACAGGGGGGATTGAGTGGGGAAGCCATGAGTAAGATCTGAAATCTCACCCCCCTAAATTTAGTACTCTGGACGTAGGGGATCTAATGGACTTGCCTAGAGTAACTTTGACTCTGAAGCCTCCCCAGTGGGAAGTGGGGGAGAGCCTCTTGAATCAGAACCACTAGCCCAACCTCCTTAGAGCTAAAGCCTCCGAGGGAACCCTAGCCTAGAGGCCTCAAGAGTTCCCCTAGCTGCTGTGTGGAACACCCCATCACCACCATCCCTCTGGGTCCTCCTCGGAAAGGGGAACCACGCACTGGACACTCTGGGAGGGCCAAGCCTGACGACAGCCAGTCTTAGGTTGATGGTGCCTGAGCAGAAGGAACCCCTTCCCAGGGAAGCGAGTCTCTGACTTGAGGTGTCAGGGGCACAGGGAAGCAGGCAGCCAGGAGGCCTCAGGGCCAGGTACTCACGCAGAGGTCATCACTGAGGGCGCAGGCCTCTAGCACTTCCTTGTACAGCTGGGCATCAAATGTCTTCCCAAAGAGAATGTTGTCTCGGATGGTAGCAAACTGGATCCAGGGTTCCTGGGTGGCCAGGCCAAAGCCTTTGGACAGCCCCCACACTGCCACCCGCCCACGCAGCCTGCAGAGAGCCAGGCCAGCAGCATGTGGGGGCCAGCTCCCAACGGGGTCCCTCCATAACCAGCCCCTGGCCTCCCAGAAGCCTCTCCAGACTGCTGTCTTCGATGTCAGGTCCCCCTTCATGTCACATGGGTCTCTGGATGGGCAGCCACTGGGGTTGAGGGGTCCTAACGAGGCTGGAGGCTCATTCTGGACTGGGAAGGGAAGAAATTGCTCTTTGGCTACGGGCAAGTGCCTTTCAGATCTGGATGTGTTCAGAAGCTCAGAGGAGGGCATGGCCGCCACCCCACACTCATTCATGCTCACTGTAAAGAAGGTCCTCCTTCATCCCTCTGCTCCTCCCTGGATCCCTCCCTGCATAACCACATTTTCTGAAAGAGGAGCTTTTGCGGGATGTTTCCATTTATTTCTGTACTCGCTATTATAGCACTCACAACCCTCTGGTGTGAGGATTATGATAACTCACTTTCTTGACTGCCTTCCCCTTTCCAGACTGAAAACTCTCCCAAGAAAGGGACAAGGTCTTGTTCATCTCTGACCCTTGGCATCCCTGGACCCTAAAACGGCATCCACCACATGGTAGGGGATAGGCAAGTGTTTGCTGAAGGTCAAAGCTGAGGACAGGGGGGCCCTAGAGGTTACTCACCTGTGGAGCTCCCCAGCAATGGCGGCCAGCAGCGAGCTCTTCCCACAGCCCACCTTCCCCACGATACCCACCAAGGCACCCTGCAAGGAAGCCAGACAGTAACATCAGGTCTCCCTCCTGAGGCCCTGGGCTGCCAATTCTTCCACAGAAGCTTCTCTCTGGGCCCCAGTTAGCCTGTAAGGAAAGAATTCTCCAGCCCACAAACTGAGCTGTACCTCATTGAGTGACACCATGTAGGACACAGAGAAGTACAGTGCTTTTCTAGAAACAGGTGGGGTTCTCAGAAGCTCTGTCTGTGATGCCCCCAGTCTGTCAGCCAGGATTGACCCATCTCCAAGGCGCAGCAGACCAAGTTGAGACCCTCCCCTGGGAATTCTCCCTCTTTCTGGCGGTAGCCTGTAAGTGGGAGGGCTCTCTGCAGTCACAGCTTCTGCTCAGTGGAGAGCAGGTCCACTGAAAGAGAAGTATGAGGCAGATACAGAGAAAAGCAGACAAAAGGAGAGCTCTTTGAGCTGTGTCCTGATTCTGGGCTGCTGCTGAGATCCAGCTGCATGCATGCCTTTGAATTCTGCAATTCATCTCTATATCCTTATTATAAATTCTTGTTTGCTTAAGCTAGCTCCAGTGGGTTTCTATGACTTATATCCAAAAAAGCCCCAACTGACAACATTAGTAAAATTCCTTTGAAAAATTCCAGCCTTGTCTTGCCTGAACTAAGAAGAAAAACAAAATATACAGCCCATGCCAAAAATGTGAGCCAAATGTGGTAGAGACGAGAGAATGCTGAGTTGAGCTGTGGGGCAAAGGGTTGGACAGGGGTCAGGGGAGAGGGAAAACTCAGGCCTGGGGTAAACACTGTCCTGCCAGGAATATTCTTTCACGTGTTTCTTTGACGATGTATGATGTATGGGGTGGTGTGAGTCACAGGGTGTGATCCCTTTTCAGCATGCTAAATAGAGGATTATCTACCCCGTTTGCAAAATCCTTCTCAGAAGAGGCTGCTGGGCCTTTCCCCTGGTCCCCAGCCTGGGGCAGATGCTGAATAAGCTCTGGGGTCTGTTCTGAACTTGCTGGCCTCGGAGGGGACAATGGAGAGACAGACGCACTTGTTGGCCTGGACGACGTGGATACAGTGGTCTAAAGACCAGGGAGAGAGTAGACGACTCTGAGAACACTGTGCTAAATGGGATGATGTCCAGAGAGGAGGGCAGAACCTGCTCACCAGAGCCCCTCCAGTCTTTCTCTCGGTACTTCGAGATGCAGGCCATCTAAGTATGATGGGCCCTGGGCGTGTTTATCTGTCACTGAGTCTGTAGCTCTCATTCACGTGGAGACTCTAACCAACAAACCTTCTTCACTTCGAGGTGACTGATGAAGGTCTCCTGGCTGCTCCCAACCGGGTCCCAGGAGAACAGGGCTTCATGCAGCTCCAACACTGTAGATGGATCTGTGGGGGGATCTGAAGAGGGAAAAAGCCACTTGACGTGGGCTTCTCAGGCACAACCTCCCTACTTGGGGAGGGTAAACCAGGAGCGTGTCGTTGGCTTGCCTGTCCTGTATCTACCGGTCCAGGGCTAAGTCAGCCTTTGTCCTGGTCTGAGGACTCTCCCCCACTTGCTCTGCCTGGATTCTGGGGCCTCTGGCTCTTCTTGCCAGCACCTGTGTACAGCACCCTAGGGGCTACAGCTCCCTCCTCACCTGTGCCGGGCTCTTCCCTCTAGCTCCCCATTACCTGGGCTATAGTAGACTTGGGGGCTGTGGTTGGGAAGGTCAAGGAAACGCTGGATCCGGTCCAAGGACACTTTGGCCTCCAGGAGGCCATTAATCACCCAAGGGAAGTTGTTGAGGGGAAGAATGAGCATGCGCACCAGTGCCAATGCCGTGAACACCTAAGTAGGGCAGAAGGGGGATGAAGCATCACCTGAAGCCCAGGAGCTATCTGAAGGCCTGTTCTATGAGTGGCCCTGGGGACAGGGGAGTGGAGGGAAGAATGGGGCAGCAGCAGAACTGAGGGGTTGGCAGGAAAATCCTTGGGTTAGAGATGGCAGAACCCTAGAAATTCCAGATGTTCCTCCAGAGATCCAGGTTGCCCCTCGATAAGCACACAGTCCGGGCGCATTCTGAGATTTCTGAAGTACAACCATCATCTGGTCCTGGCCAGAGCCAGCACTGGATCATGGATTTTTTTCCCCAAGGTCATCGAAATGAGGGTAAGGGGACCTAACATGGAGCCTGGGGCTAAAGTCGAGGAGGAAGGAACAGAGGGAAAAAAGGAATTCCTTCACAGAGGAAAGGGTTGTATATCCGAGGCCCCAGAAATTTCAGAGAATTCCACCTGGGTTGGGAAAGGTTAAGGCAGCCAGAGATCCTCCTTCCCAGCAGCCCCGGGGGCCTGAGCCCCCCTCCCGACTCCACTGCATTCCCCTTGCTGCTGCCTCTCCCCACACTTTCCTACAGCCATCCCCTCCTCTCCTGGCCCTCACCTTGGTGGCCGTGAGCTGGTGCCCCATGAGGACATAGGTGATGAAGATGACAATGGAGATGACAACTGGCAGGGCAGCCCACAGGTACACACAGGCTGCATCCAGGTATTTGATGACCCAGAGTCGCCCCAGTTCACGAGCTCGGCAGGCTTCTACTCGGGCCCCCAGCGCCTGCTCCCACCCGAAGAACTTGATGACCCGAATGCCACTCAGCAGCTCTGTTATGAGCTAGGGATGGAGACAAGAGAGCAGTGTGAAGTGGAGACCCTGCTACTGTGTGTCCATTCTCTGAGCGCCCAGATATTCTGTACTTCCCTAGCCCCCTCCCTTCTTCATCTCAGCCCTTTCTGGAAATCCTGCCCTCAAATCCCTTTCAGCCCTGAGTTGCTTCTCCTGCCAGTCTTCTACTTCTCCTCCATGTGTGCTCCTGAGCGGGGACCAAGTCAGAGCTGGAATCCCCCCACCTTCTTAGGAGAGGAAGTGGTAAAAATAAAGGAGGGTTACCACACTGGGGTAAAATCACTCCTTCCGTGAGATGAGGAACTAAGGACTCTTTCCCAAAGCCAGAAGCAAAGGGCACAGGAGCTAGTCGCCAGCCTGGCCCATGGCTTGGGTGGGATGGGAACTATTCCTGTAGGAGCATATAGGTGTAGGAGGCCCACACCACAGCCCAGGGTCAGACGAGTCCAGGCAAGATGGGCAAGGGCTAGAGGAACTCCTTGCATCCCCACATTCACACATCCCCAGCCCGCAAGCCAGCGAGGCACCGGGAGCCTAGTCTGTAGCTGTCGTGGGTAGGGGAAAAGGGCCCGGGCCATAACCAACTATGAGGGACCTGTTAGCACTCTGAGCTAGCCCCGTAAGAGGCTGACAACTATGCTGTGTGGATCGCCAGGCCTGCCATCCCCCAGTCACTGCAGAACCCAGAACGGACTCAGCTAGACCCTCAACACCTGCAGCTGGCCCAGGCAGACTGACCTACTCCCTTCCCCACAGCCCATCCCTTAGAGGTAGCTGGGGTTCTCCTAGGCCTCCCCATATGTGGCTATGAGATGGTCTCTGCCCTAGACGAAGAGGTAGAAGACTCGTTTCTGGGCACTAATACTAAAAGCCCATTTGGTCCCAGACAGGCTGCTTCCTACCTCCTAGGGCTGCTGCTTAGGGCTGCATGAGCTAATATTATAGTATTACAAATAGGCCACGTCTATTTAGTGCTTACTCTGTGCTGGCCCCATACCCAGAGTTACCTCATACCATCCTCACAACAACCCTATGAAGCAAGCTATTATTATGGTCATTTTCCCAGATGAGGAGACAGAGGCCCAAAGAGGTTAAGCGGCTTGTCTGAGGTAATTAAACTAGTAGGTAGAAGAGTTGGGATATGAACCCATGTCTTTCGGGTGCCTGGGTGGCTCAGTTGGTTAAGTGTCTGCCTTTGGCTCGGGTCATAATCCCAGGGTCCTGGGATGGAGCCCCGCATCGGGCTCCCTGCTCAGCGGGAGGCCTGCTTCTCCCTCTCCCACTCCCCCTGCTTGTGTCTCCCTCTGTCAAATAAATAAATAAAATCTTAAAAAAAAAAAAAAAAGAACCCATGTCTTTCTCCAGTCTGACCTCTTAACTTCTAGATCATGCTCACACCCTCGGGCACTGGGCATGGGAGGACCTAGGGACCAGGATGCTGGGTGGGGTCTCCGGATTGCTGAGGGACCCTAAGCAGCCCTCACCTTCACCCGCGCATCCTTGTGCTGTAGCATCTCCTGGTTGCTGGCCATGATGCGGGTGGCAATAACTTTGTTGACAGGGACCAGCAGCAGTGCCAGGATCAGACCACCCACGAAGGCCACACCCACCTGCTGGTGCAGCAGGTAGAGGGTGATGGCCAGCTGCAGGGGCAGGCCCCAGGCTTCGTGGAAGCTCCCAGCAAAGTTGAGCAGCCGCTCAGAGTCAGTGCCCAGTAGATTCAGGGCCTCCCCAGCAGGAGGGCGTCTGGGCCCCAGCTGTAAAGCCTTTCGGTACAGAACATTCAGCACAGTCCCCCGTGCCTGAAGCGTCACCTTCCGTATCTCATACCCATACTGATTCTGCAGCACAGCGCCCAGTATGGCCCCACCAGCTAGCCCCAGGGCATAGAGCAGTCCATTGCTCAGCGGCTCCTGCCCCTCCTCCAGGAAGCCCACCAGGAGGGAAAGCAGCAAGGGCCCCGAGAATCCCAGCATGGTCCCCACCAGCTTCAGTAGTCCAAGCGCCAGGTAGTGCCGGCCAAAGGCCTTATAGAGGGCCCTCCACAGCCGGGCCCCTTCCTGCCAGTGCTCCTGGAAGGCACGAGCCAGGTAGATTGGGTGCAGCCTGCGTGGGAGGCGGCAAGTGTCCTGGGGCTGCCGGAGCTCTCCACGGGCCCCTCGGGCCAGCAAGGGTGCCAGCCAGGCATAGGAAAAGCGTGACAGCCAACTCTCCCCATCTTCAGCTACCTCAGGCTCCTGTCCCTGAGACAGGAGGGGCTCTGGGGCCCAGGGCTCCCGGGGCCCCCCGGGGACTGCCCAGCCCAGTCCATAGGCCAAGAGCGCAGCCAGCTGCAGGATGAGAAGGCACAGGCGGGAGAGCGGTCCTGGGAGAAGCGGGGGCAGAAGTGTGCCTCGCTGGCAGTGCCACAGCAGGGTCAAAACCAGGGCTGGGGCCGGCAAGAAGGCAGCCAGAGCCATGGCCAGCGGTCCCCGGGAGTAGCCGCGGGCGGGATGAGCCAGTGCCCACAAGGCCAGGCAGTGGCTGGTCCAGGCCACCGCCGCCACCCCCCCTGCCAGCACTTCTAGCCCTACGGGCCCTGGGCCTGCCCCAGGTGGCAAAGTGACTGGAAGGAGGTCTAGCAATGGAAGGATGGAGAGCAGGAAGGAGGCTGTGAGTCGGAGGCGCCAGCCGGGACTGCAGTGCAGGATGTAACCTGGATTCCTAGGGACAAGGGGGCAAAAGAAAAGGAGGCACATAACGGCTGACTGAGGGCCAGACACACCTCTAATAACTCACTTACCTCAAGGTAATCAGCTCCTTTTCCTGCCTTTATACCTTATTTCTATCCCATTTTACCCTGAAATGCAGGACTTTTCCTCCAGGAAGTCTTCTTGGCACAACCTAATCTGTTTTCCAATCTACCCATACCATTTCTGATCATTCTTTTGCCACAGAAACTAACAATTTTTAGTTAAGGATGTCTGGAACGTGAAGACTAATTAGAAAAAAAAAAAAATCCTAAGTTTTCATACAGATAACAACCAAGAAATGAGTATTCATTTTTATAAAAGTATCTACCTAAAATAACCCTTAAATTCACCCAAGGCACTATTAGATGAATAAAAACTTGACTTATATATATGGCTTCTACACTCTAATACAATAGCCTAAATTTTATGAAGCCTCAAAATATTCTACTCTCTTTCCAACGGTTGTAGAAGGTGGTATAGATCATATTTGTGACTCCATTTGCTGAACAAAAACCTCTTTTTAGTTTTGTCTCTATCTTCTTGGCATGCAAAAAACGTTTTCAGTCAACAAAAGGGTGATCTGTCTACTTTAAAAATCAAGTACAGGATAATACACCTGCAGCAGTAAATATTAGAATGCTTTGAAGGCTTACATAATGAGAAGACTAAATCTATTGTTCCCTTTGTTGGCAGGGCTGGGGTACTGAAAAAGTTTAATCCTAAATTAGAATGCTTTGGATTTCCTCTAAAAAATCCAGTTAATCACAGTAATGTGGAGCGGTTCATACTGGGATAAAAGCTAACCTTTAAGAATCCTATTTCCTAAGATGTGGGGACAAAACATTGGGCCCTTGGAGGCCTCAAGTTGGCCATCAACCAGTCTTCTTATGCCCCTGGGTAAGGTTTCCTTCCCTCTCACATTTCATTTTCCTTATCAGTACAGTGAGCAGTGAGGAGTCTGGACCCAGAGCCCTCTCAGGTCCTTTCTTGTCTGAGATTCTGGATCTCTCTAACCATTTTCAGCAATGTACAAAAAGTCTGACAAGTGAAGTGCAAAAACCGCAATTTCTATTGATTATATGATGGTCTTTCTTGCCTGCTCCTTAGACTGTGGGTTCCCAGAAGCACTGTGTCTATTTTTAATAGATACTCCTCTGAGCAGGCTTTGGATGTCTATGCTAACTGATTAACCCTCCCTAGACTTCTGCCTCATTCTATGTAAAAGGCAAATCAGGATTCCCCCCAGACCAAGCAGATCCCAAGCTTCTCCTCCTCAAGGAAGGGATTCATCAGCCCCCTGATTCATCTTGGACAGGGACACATTCCGTCTATCAGACTAGGGACTCCAAAAGGCAGAGACTAGACTTCTCTCCTGCCTTGTCAGTAGCCAGAGTGAATAACTTCAGACGTATCTAGCCATACAGAAAATAAATACAAAATCAAGGTGAGTTTGATACTTGCACGGCAGAGCCCCAAACCTAGGAAGATTAAGGTTTTGGTTTTGCTCTTCTCTTCTACCTACTGCTTCCTTTCCAGCAGGGTACATATACTTCTCTTAGTCTAGGGAACACGGAGTTTTCATGGATGGAAGTGGTGAGAAACTGGTCCTACAACTACAACAGAAGCTATCCTTTCTGGCTAAAAAGATTGTTCACCCAATTTTGCCTCCAATCATGACAGTCGTGTTTGGGTATCTGAAAATCTACAGACGTGATGCTTTCTATCACGCATCCGGCCTTTAAAAATGTACCAGGCACTGCGCTATATGCTTTAATGCATTATCTGATTTAAACCTCCCAACAATGCTATGAGGCTCAGGGAAGATAGGTAACTCGACCCAAAACGGCTACGCTGCTGCAAGGTGCTAATTAATGCGCAGATTTTATTCTATTTTTGCCCCACTCCATAGACTTCACTATTCTGGTTACACTACCGCGGAAATGTGGGTTTCGGCTGAGGTCCGCAGGCACGCATGGACAGATGTCTTGCACCTGCTTCTACCCACCTCGGAGTGCCCCAGTGGCAGGCACTGAGCACGGCGAGGAGCGCATGGGGCAGGGCGCTGAGCACCAGCTGGGTGAAGCAGTGGCCCGTGGTGTCCCCCTCCCACACCGGCAGCGGCTGCAACACACTGGTCTCGCACAGCTGGGCCAGGAACCGCTCCATGGAGGCTTCACCTGAGAGGATAGCCGAGGGCGGAGGGAGGAAAGGGTCCTCCCAGAGAGGGAGGAATCCGTGCTCCCAACTGCGAGGTCCAGGTAGGGAGCCGGCACCCGGTGGGACGGAGTGGGGACGCAGACCAGGACGCCGGGCTGGTGTAGGCGGGCCCTGACAGCCGAGTCTCCCCGCCCCCAACCCCGCCCCCCGAACCGGCACCTCCCCTCGCTTGGGCCCCGAGGCCAGACCCCGCCCATTCTCGCGTTACCTCTAAGGGAAGTGCTTTGGCTTCCCGGAGCTGGCCGATTTCTGGACTGGTCACGTACGCGGCCTCGCTTCTCCCCCTCCCGCTGTGTTTCCGTCCCCAGAGATCCGGAACGTCTTACCTGAAGGAGCTGCTTGCCACCGGATCCCAAGATCCCGGGCACTGGCTGGTGGATGCAAAAGAGCCTGCTGCTGGGTTAGGGTGCTAGCCAGGCTCGCCTGGCACCCCCTACAGGCGGGATGACCTCTGAGGCACCGTTCGCCCCGCCCCTCCGCCGGGCTTCTGCGCGCGTGCGCACTTCTCTGCTGTACCCAAGGTCTCAAAGAGCCGGCGCGCCGGGGCTGGCGCTTCCTTGTGTTTCAGCGGGTTTATGCTATACTTTATTTGCATAGGAACTGATGTCAGCTCTAGGGCCACGTCATTTATACACGCTCAGGTAGAGTACTCGCTCCCATCTGTCTACTGTTAACTAGCAGGCACGTGCATTGCACTAAATTTTAAAGCTTACCGAACTGAGAAGCCAGACGTGCGTGCTACACGGACGGATAATGCCACTTGGGGACACTTAGGCCATGTCCTTCTTTTTTATTTATTTATTTATTTATTTATTTAAGACAGAGAATGAGAGAGAGCACATGAGAGGGGGGAGGGTCAGAGGGAGAAGCAGACTCCCCCCGCCGAGCAGGGAGCCCGATGTGGGACTCGATCCAGGGACTCCAGGATCATGACCTGAGCCGAAGGCAGTCGCTTAACCAACTGAGCCACCCAGGCGCCCCAGGCCATGTCCTTCTTTACTCCAAGGCTTCATGGCTTTGGGGAAATTACCTGACCTCTTTGAACTTCAGGGGTTTTTTTTGTCCGTGCAAAGTGGGCAATACCAATACCAAGATACTGATGAGAGAGTTGAATAAAATGTTTAGGGCAAGTGCCTTGCTGAGAGTAGTCCCACAATAAAATACATTTTAGAAAAGCAGTGGGAGGAACATAAACTTTGTAGTTAGATGGACCTGGCTTTAAATCCTGACCACCAATATTTAGCAGTGTGATCTTTGGCAAGTGGCTTCTTCATATTAGTTTTATTATCCGTTTATTGGACATGGTATTGGTACCTTAACGAAAGTATGTACAGCATCCTAAGAAAAATAGCTTAACAAACAACTATAATTATCGCATTTAATCTCAGTAAGAAACCTGGTATCTCTAATGTCAGGTATTAGTGTTCCTATTTTTACAAATTAAGAAATGTAGATTTGAACAGAAGCAAGGTAACCTTAGGCTTCTAGGAGCTACTGAATTGCCCACTGGGATTCCTGCGCTAAGAGCCATAGGAAATATTGTCACTGGGACAGATGAACAGACTCAGGTTGTAATAGATGCAGGAGCACTTGCTGTCTTTCCCAGCCTGCTAATGAACCCCCCAAACCAAGGAAGTTATGTAGACAATGTCAAACATCACAGCTGGTCGCCAGGACCAGATACAGCAAGCTGTGAATCATGGATTAGTCCCATTCCTTGTTGGTGTTCTCTCTAAGGCAGACTTTAAGACACCAAAGGAAGCTGTTTGGGCTGTGACCAACTATACAAGTAGCAGAATAGTTGAACAGATTGTATACCTCATTCATGGTGGCATAATAGAACCATAGATGAACCTCTTAACTGCAAAAGATACCAAATTATTCTGGTTATTCTGGATGCCATTTCAAACATCTTTCAGGCTGCTGAGAAATTAGGTGAAACTGGGAAACTAATGATTGAAGAATGTGGAGGTTTGGACAAAACTGAAGCTCTACAAAACCATGAAAATGAGCCTCTGTACGAAGCTTCGTTAAACTTGATTGAGAAGTACTGCTCTGTAGAGGGAGAGGAAGATCAGAATGTTGTGCCAGAAACACCTCTGAAGGCTATACGTTCCAGGTTCAGGATGGCATTCCTGGGACCTTTAACTTTTAGATGGTACAGCCGAGGCAGAAAGTTGTTTGTTGTGTACTCCATTTGGTAGAAGTTTGTCTTACTCTTTCTCTACTAGGAACTCTTTTTAAATGTGTTTTGTTACTGTAGCACTTTTTACAATGAAACTATACTTGACTAGTTCCAAACTGTGCAAACTATATGAAGCTCCTCCTCTCAGTGGGTTTCTTATTTCTATGTGGAATCTCCTATGTTGCAGTGTCCTGTAAATAAAGATTAGATTCCGAAAAAAAGAAAAGAAAAAAGAAATGTAGATTGGTGAGGCACCTGGGTTGCTCAGTCGATTAAGCGTCAGATTCTTGATTTCTGCTCAGGTCATGATCTCAAGGTCCTGAAATCGAGCCCTGAGTTGGGCTGTGCGCTGAGCATGGAGCCTGCCTAAGATTCTCTCGCTCCCCTCCCCCCCCACACAGGCTCTCTCTCTCTCTCTCTCTCTCTCTCTCTCTCTCTCTAAAAGAAGAAAGAGAGAGAGAAGGAAAGAAAGAAAGAAAATAACAAAATGTAGATTTGCATTTCGTAACTGCTAATAATTAATGGATCATTTAGGCAATGACCGTCAATGGCTGCTAACTCACAAAAAGAGAGACAACCAGACATTAGATGCCTCCTGGTGAAAAATAAAATATTCTTGTCAAAAAAAATCTAACTTGAATCAAGCCCCTCTATCTAATTATCTACTGGCAAGAAATACAGGAGACAGTTAAGCAATACTACAGGGCTATTTGCAAGTGAGCAGCTGTTTGCAAATTTACATTAGCCACTGGAGACAAATACATCATCCTATCCAGAGGTCTGAGCTAAAGGGTGTTTCATTGCCTCTCTCCAAGCAGGATGGGGTGAAGTTAAGTGTGGAGATCTAAGTGCCAGAGGACAAGAGGGCTCTTTAGAGAGGCCACTTCTAAAAAGAGGGTAAGAGGGACAGTTAACACTCCTGTTAAAGATTACTCCTCCTCTGCCACCTTCTGCCCCAACCCAGGGTCAACTAGGTGCTCAGGCACATTGGGAAAGCCCAAGTTCCCACTGCCCATCTGAAGAAGGTGGTGCAGAATTCGGCCCCCTCATTTTTTTTTTAAAGATTTTATTTATTTATTTGACAGAGAGAGACAAAGCAAGAGGGAACACAAGCAGGGGGAGTGGGAGAGGGAGAAGCAGGCTTCCTGCGGACCCAGGGATCATGGATCCTGGGATTATGACCTGAGCCAAAGGCAGTCGCTTAACAACTGGGCCACCCAGGCGCCCCAAAGCCCCCTCATTTGCATAACACTCTAATGCCCTAATTTTCAATAGGAAGTTTGGCAAAGGAGTCACACTACTGACAGGGTAATTTCTGACTGTTACAAACAACCAAATAATTTACATTTTCCCAGAACATAGAGGAGGAAAGATCATTTGAAACAAATAATTTCTCCAGTCCGTGTCATTTGACCCCTTAGTTTCAGCCAGTTTCCCAGAGAAATTTTACTCCATGGTTTCTAAAAAATGAGGCTAAAAGTATAAATTTGTCTTCTTCCTTACACTTTGGGGAGTTGTTGGTAAGTGGAGTGACCACCAGGTGCGAATACGAGGTGAAGAGAGAGAAGAGGAAGTCATTGGTCACTAGATAATTCACATTCCATAGGGAAAGGATGGCCAAATTCTCCAAAATCTGGATGGCTAAAGGAAGATTGTACAACTTTGAAAACTGACTTCACACTCATCCAGATCTGATGTGACCCGTCCACCTTAAAAATTAAACAAAGGTTATGGAGCAGTAAATGAGTTTATTCAGGAATAGCAGAGGAGATGCAATTCAGGACACCCAAATGATGGCGAACCCTAGGCACGTGCAGAGAACAGAGAAGGAGAGGGCCCTTTTATAGAGGAAAGGAGGAAGCTGGAAGGGGTGGTTTTGAACAGAAATCCACTGGAGGAAAATGAGCATTCGAAGTGGCTGCAGGTGAGGGCAGCTTGCTGTTGCTGGGCAGGGAGGAAAACTTCCTCTTCCTACTGAGCTGCAAGCTTCCGTGAGTCATGGTGCATGAGAGCCCCCGCTTCGTGGCTTCCCTATTCCGTTTCGAAGGAGGTTTCCTTTATTCATTTTCACAGAACTGAGCATGGGTGCCCAAGCACTCACAGAGATAGAGGGAGTGGGTGTGAGCAGATTCAGCTGAGTGCCTAGGAGGGGCTGGGAGGGAAGAGAATGCAGTAGAGGTACTTCTGAGGAATGAAGAAGAGCTTTCTCAGATGGTAGCTTCCCAAGGAAATAGGATCTGTCTCCCAGGTCCCCTCTTGGCTTACTTTCTCCTTGCTGCTTGCACTTTGCTCCACAGTTATCAGCAAGATGATTTGCTGGAGAGTAAGGGGGCAAGTGTGGCTACTGCTGAATCTGCGCAAGTTTCTTGCCTCACCCAGATGTTCATCCCACCCACATCTTCATGCCAGGTCACCATTTGAGAGGTCACTTGAGTGGTGCTAGTCTGAAGGCTTGGAAGGGAATAGGAACTAGGAAGGCAATAGGAACTAGGGCTGCCCAACCCACCGGTCATCGGCTTCTCTTTCCCAAAGATGACCTTTCATATAAATGAAATCATACAATATGTGGACTTTTGTGTCTGGCTTCTTTCACTTTGCGTAATGTTTTTGAGGCTCACCGGTGTTGTAGTATATATTGATAGTTCATTCTTCTTTTATTTATTTTTTAAAAGATTTGTTTATTATTTTAGAGGTGGGGGAGAGAGAGAGTAGGGTTGGGAGGGGAGAGGAAGAGAGAGAGAGAATCTCAAGCAGACTCTGCACTGAGCACAGAGCCTGATGCATGCTCAATCTCATGACCCTAAGATCACGACCTGAGCCAAACTAAGAGTTGGACACTTAATCAACTGTGCCACCCGGGCGCCCCCATTCTTTTTTTATAAAACAGCCTTATTGGGGCACCTAGGTGACTCAGATGGTTAAGCCTCTGCCTTTGGCTGGGGTCATGATTTCCAGGTCCTGGGATTGAGCTCTCAGTTCAGTGGGGAATCTGCTTCTCCCTCTCCTCTGCCTCTCCCCCTGCTTGTGCTCTGTCTCTTTCTCTCAAATGAATAAATAAAATCTTTAATGAAAAAAACTAGCCTTATTGAGAGAAAATTCACATAAACAATTCATTCAAATTGTACCACTTCAAGTGTACAATTCAGTGGTTTTGACTATATTCACATATATATTCAGTCATCACCACAGTGAACTTTAGAACATTTTCATCACCTCAAAAAGAAACACTTTAAATACCTAAAGTACTTAAGTAAACCCTAAAGTACCCTTTAGCTATCCATCTTTTATTCATCACCTCCTCTCACTGCCGCCCCCCCACCCCCCCGCCACCAGCCCTAATCTATCTGTCTGTATAGATTTACCTATTTTAGACTTTCAGGCACCATATATGTGAACTTTTGTGACTGACTTATTTTCACCTAGCATAATGTTTTCAGTGTTCATGCAAGTTGTAGCATGTATCAATACTTCATTCCTTACTTCCTTTTATTGTGGTAAAATGCACATATCATAGAATTTACCATTTTAAACATTTTAACTGTCCATACAGTTCAGTGGTATTAAGTATATTTACATTGTTGTCCAGCCATCACCACTATCTATCTATACTACTTTTTCCATCTTCCCAAACTGAAACTCTATACCTATTACATGCTAGTTCTGCATTCCTCCTCTCTCCAACCCCTGGCAGCCACTACTCTGTTTTCTCTCTATAAATTTGAATAGTCTAGGTATTTCATATAAGTGGAATCATACAAATTTGTCTTTTTGTAACTAGCCTATTCCACTTAACCTTTTTTTTTTTTTAACTTTCATTTCTGGGTTTTCATTGCAAGTGTATAAAAATATAATTTTTTAAAATATTGATCTTGGGACACCTGGCTGGCTCAGTCGGAAGAACATGTGACTCTTGATCTGAGGGTAGTAAGTTCGAGCCCCACTTTGGGCTTACTAGTAGAAGTTACTAAATAAATAATCCTTTAAAAAATACTCATCTTGTATCCTACAATCTTGCTGAACTAGTTTCTTAGTTATAATAATCTCTAGTGGATTCCTTGGATTTCTTATTTACACAGTCATGTCACCTGTAAATAGAGATAGTCTTCTTCCTTTCCAATTTGGATGCCTCTTATTTCTTTTTCTTGCCCAGTTGCCCTGGCTAGCCCCTCCAGTACAATGTTGAATAGAAGTGGTGAGAGCAGAGAGCCTAGTCTTGTTCCTGATCTTAGGGGTAAAGCATTCAGTCTTTCACCATTAAGTATGATATTAGCTGTGTGGGTTTGATTTTTTTTTTTTTTTTTTAATGCAGGGCTCGAACTCACAACCATGAGATCAAGACCTAAGCCAAGATCAAGAGTCAGACACTTAAGCAATTGAGCCACCCAGGCACCTCAGCTGTGTGTTTATAATAGAAGACCTTTATCAGGTTGAGGAAGTTCCCTTCTATTCCTGATTTGTTGAGTGTTTTTTAGCATGAAAGAGTGTTGGGTTCTGTCAAATTCTTCTTTGTATATTGAGATGATCATGTCATTTTTTTCTATTCTAGTAACAGAATGTATTACATGAATTGATTTTCAGCTGTTGAACCATCCTGGCATTGTAGTGCTTTCCTTTTTATTCCTGAATGGTATTCCATTGTATGGATATACCACATTTTGTATATCCATTCATCCATTGAAGAAAATTTGGGTTGTTTCCAGTTTGGGCTATTATGAATAACACTGCTATAAACGTTCATGTAAAAGTATTTGTGTGGACATAGGTTTTCATTTCTCTTGGGTAGATACTTAGTTGTGAAATTGCTAGATCTTAATGGTAAATTTATGTTTATCCTTTTAAGAAACTGATAGATTTTTCCAAAGTTGCTGTGCATTTTATATTCTCCGTGTCTGAGATTTCCTGTTTTTTCACATCTGGGCCAGCACTTTTTTTTTTTTTTAAGTTTTAAAAATACATTTATTTATTTTAGGAAGAGTGAGAGTGTGTGCTAGTGGGAGTGGGGCAGAGGGAGAGACTCTCAAGCAGACTCCTCGCTGAGCACAGAGCCCAGCACGGGGCTCTGTCCCATGACCCATTAGATCACAACCTGAGCTGAAACCAAAAGTTAGCACTCAACCGACTGAGCCACCCAGGCACCCCAGCTTAGTTTTAAAATTATTAATAATAACATTTCTTTTTAGATTTTTACAGATTAAAGATATTAATTAAAGATACTTAGGGACATATGAAAAAGTACAAAAATACATGATCGATATCTAAAATTCCATTTCATAGAGATAACCATTGCGAATTTCCTCTTCATGGGCCAGCACTTTTAATTGTTTCTCTTTTGAATTTTAGTCATTCCAGTGGTGCAAAATGGTATCTCATTGTGGCTTCTTTTTTATTCATTGTGTTTTTGTTTTTGTTTTTTAAGATTTTATTTATTTGACAGAGAGAGACACAGCACGAGAGGGAACACAAGCAGGGGAAGTGGGAGAGGGAGAAGCAGGCTTCTTGTGGAGCAGGGAGCCTGATGCAGGGCTCGATCCCAGGACCCTGGGACCATGACCTGAGCCAAAGGCAGCCGCTTAACGACTGAGCCACCCAGGTGCCCCTCAACTGCTTATTTTCATGTGCTTTTTAGCCATTCATATATCTTCTTTGGTGAAATGTGTATTGAATTCTTTTGCCCATTTTTAAATTGTGTTGTTTTGACAAGACCTATATTTTAATGGCATTGTATGGTGACAGATGGTAGCTACACTTGTGGTCAGCATAGAATAATATATCGACTTGTGGAATCACTATGTTGTGTATCTGAGACTAATGTAACATTATGTGTCAACCATACTTCAACAATAATAATAAAAAGAAAGAATGTACATGTTGGATATGGTATGGTAAAGTCAGTACAGCCATAGGAGGAGAGGAGAATGAGGCTTGAGAGGAAGAATTTTTTTTTCTTAAGTAGGCTCCATGCCCATTGTGGGTCTCTTGAGATCAAGAGTCACATGCTCTACTGACTGAGCCAGCCAGGTACCCCAAAAGGAAGAAAATTATTATACTCCCATATCCTAGAGAGAGGTCACCGCACACTATGCAGGGCCACATAGCAAGCCCGGCATTGATCAGAAGGTAAAGCCTAGTCCATGGCCCTTACTGGGCTTTCCATGGAAAAGACAATGCAGGACGAACAGTTTAGGATTTGGCTAGTTTTGAAATAATTTTGGGTCAGCTGTGAGCTCTAGGGGTGGTCCCTAGTTACCTGGTACTGGGATCTGGAATCATTTAGGGCAAGGGCAATACAGTTTACCCTTGAGCAGTGTGGGGGTTGGGGCACCAGGACACCCTGTCTCCCACCCTGTGCGCAGTCAAAAATCTGCATATAACTTTTGACTCCCCCCAAATTTTACTAATAGCGTACTGATGACTGGATGCCATACCACTAACATAAACAGTCAACTAACACATATTTTGTATGTTATATATTTTATATCCTGTATTCTTACAATAAAGTAAGCTAGAGAAAAAGAAAATATTATTGAGAAAATAGAAGACTGAGAAAGTACCTTTATAGTACTGGAGTATATTTATTGAAAAAAATCCATTTATAAGTGGACCCACACAGTTCAAACCCGTGTTGTTCAAGGATCAACTATACTGGCTTAGTGTGTGAGAGTTAGATCAGAAGGTAGTTGGGAGTATAAACTCTGAATTGGTTGGTAGGCATACGAAAGGCATGCTTGTAGGCTACTCTGGAAGGGGCAGTCTCTCCCCAGCCAGAAAGGTTTTTTAACGTCATAATGTCAAATATACATCAAAATGTCATAATTTACAGAAAATTTAAAAAATATTTACAATACATCATGTTTATCTTTTTTTTTTAAGATTTTATTTTTATTTGAGAGAGAGAGTGAGAGAGAGAAAGAGCACAAGAGGGGGGAGTGGGAGAGGGAGAAGCAGACTCCCTGCTGAGCAGGGAGCCTGACACGGGACTCGATCCCGGGACTCCAGGATCACGACCTGAGCCGAAGGCAGTCGCTTAACCGACTGAGCCACCCAGGCGCCCCATCATGTTTATTTTATGACATATTTTAAATACTTTTTTTTGGTCAAAGTCTCAGAGCTCTATATTTTTAACTCATTCAATCTACGGAAAGTGTCTGCTAAATGTATTGACAAAGTCCGTCCTCTGTCAAATACTTTGTCTTCCAATAGAAATAAACAGGTTAATGATAGCCCTGTAGTAACAACAATATCTCATTCTGAAGTTTAACGGCTAAATAGCCTCAGAAGATATGGCTACTTGCCGTGAATTTATCCTTGAACAAAATAAAGTGACTTTTTTTTTTTTAAGATTTTATTTATTTATTTATTTGAGAGAGAGAGAATGAGAAAGAGAGCACATGAGAGGGGAGAGGGTCAAGGGAGAGGCAGACTCCCTGCCGAGCAAGGAGCCTGATGCGGGACTCGATCCAGGGACTCCAGGATCATGACCTGAGCCGAGGGCAGTCGCTTAACCAACTGAGCCACCCAGGCGCCCCAAAATAAAGTGACTTTATCTGCTCTATTTCTTACCTACATTCTGTTTGCTTTGTTCTCACGGGACCTTCCCTCAGGAGGAGCTTTGATAGTAGAGAGCAGAAGAGTGGAGGTTAGTAGGTGAAAATTTCTTTTATCCTTTCACCTGTTGTTGGAAATTTGGGTAGTTTCATTTGTTTGACACGGCTTCCTGATGCACAGAGAAAATTAAGGCACTCACTACCACACCTACCACTGAAAGCATTTGTACACTTACACTCTGTCTGCCCTCCTCCTGCTACAGCTGAACCGTCTCTGCTCCCAAGGCCAACTCCTTGACTTGGGTTCTGGATCTCTTCTCTCCACTGCTCGGGGACACTGCACCTGCCAGCCGTGTACCCCTCTGTTTTCAGTTTGTCCTGTTCCCGTCATCTCCATTTGCAAATATATAAGACTATGTGATCTTTCATTGTAATTGTGCTCATTGTTGATGGTATTGTTAGAGAGACATAATTTATAGGCGTAACAGGGCTTGTAATAAACATATGAAAATGAAATATTAAAGTATAAGGTAGCAAATGATAATGTGCTCAGTTTCATGGCTTATTTAAAATAGAAGTTTAGAAGGTAGGGTGCCTGGGTGGCTCAGTCGTTAAGCATCTGCCTTTGGCTCAGGTCATGATCCCAGGGTCCTGGGATTGGGCCCCGCATCAGGCTCCCTGCTCCGCGGGAAGCCTGCCTGTCCCTCTCCCACTCCCCCTGCTTGTGTTCCTGCTCTCGCTATGTCTCTCTGTGTCAAATAAATAAATAAAATCTTTAAAAAAAAAAAAAGAAGTTTAGAAGGTAGATAAGTGTGGTTTTAAGTGGTATAGAGAAACAGAATGGAGGACAGCTTTTTGAAATGCTATATTTGTCAGAGTTCTCAGTCGCAAGCAATGGAAATAGATTCTGATTTTTTAAGTTAAGCTATAGATAGCTCACAGAATCGCTGGGAAAGCTGGAGAACCAGGCTCAGAGCCTAAATGGCTAAAACCAGAGCCAAAAATCACTCTATAAACACTGTTTGGTGAGGATACCACTGTCCACTAGATGTCACACCTCACACCGCTGACACCATCGGATTGAGAACCAAGCTCCACAGGACTGCCAGGGAAACTGCCAGGAACACAGGTCCATTGACTCTGCTTCTTTCCACCAGTAAGTCCAGAGTCAAAGTCTACCATACCTGCATCTGATCAGCCCAGCCCAGCCCAGGTCAGTGCCAGCGCCCGGTTGCAGAAGGGGCTGGGAAAGCACATACCTGGCATTTTCAGCTTATAGAGTGACAGTGAGGTCTGCATAAAAGATTCATAAGGTGGGAAATTCTCAGATGCTGAGCAGCCTCCCTCGCCCACCCCTCAAAAAAGAAATGTCCACCCACCGTTGGCCAAACCTAGAGCGCAGGAAAAGGAAGGAGAATGGCTGGTCAAGAGATAGAAGTGGTCTACAATGGTGGGAATAAATCTTTTTTAAAACATTTTTAATAAGATCTTACTTATTTGCGAGACAGCACACAAGCAGGGGGAGTGGAGGCAGAGGAAGAAGCAGGCTCCCCACTGAGCAAGGAGCCCAACACAGGACTCAATCCCAGGACCCTGGGACCATGATCCAAGCCAAACGCAGACACTTAACTGACTGAGCCACCCAGGAGCCCGGTGGGAATGATTCTTCAAGAAGCCTGGGAGGAGGGCGCCTGGGTGGCTCAGTTGGTTAAGCGACTGCCTTCGGCTCAGGTCATGATCCCAGGGTCCTGGGATCGAGTCCGCATCGGGCTCCCTGCTCTGCAGGGAGCCTGCTTCTCCCTCTCCCACTCCCCCTGCTTGTGTTCCCTCTCTCACTGTGTCTCTCTCTGTCAAATAAATAAATAAAATCTTTAAAAAAAAAAAAAAAAGAAGAAGCCTGGGAGGAGTATTCATGGAAGGAAAGGTGAGGGGCCAAGTGCCTTGGAGAATTCTAGAGAGGGTTAGGAGTGCTCTTTGTATTTGGAAGACCTCACCAAGGGCAATTTCAGTGGAATGTCGAGGACCAAGCCAATTACAGGGAATTGGGGAGAACATGAGGATAAAGACAGGGAGGAATCCGACATCAAAAAGATTGAGGGGTGCCTGGCTGGCTCAGTTGGTGGAACGTGCAACTCTTGATTTCGGGATTGTGAGGTCGAGCCCCATGTTGGGTGCAGAGATTACTTAAAAATGAAATCTTAGGGACACCTGGGTGGCTCATTCGATTAAGCGTCTGCCTTCGGCTCAAGTCAGGGTCCTGGGATTGAGCCCCGCATCGGGCTCCTTGCTCAGCAGGGAGCCTCTTTCTCCCTCTGCCTGCCACTCCCCCTGCTTGTGCTCTCTCTCTCTCTCTCTCTGTCTGACAAATAAATAAAATCTTAAAAAAATAATAAAATCTTAAAAAAATATTGAAAATGTTTGCCACTGTTAATCATCACAAAAACAAAACGTGTTGTGTTTTGTTTGTTTTTTTTTTAAGATTATTTGAGAGAGAGCAAAAGTGAGAGAGATCACAGAGGAGAGGGAGAAGCGGACTTGCCGCTGAGCGGAGAGCCCCAT
The DNA here is from genome assembly GCF_011800145.1 of Mirounga leonina. Taxonomy (NCBI): domain Eukaryota; kingdom Metazoa; phylum Chordata; class Mammalia; order Carnivora; family Phocidae; genus Mirounga; species Mirounga leonina. The sequence continues at coordinate 10,028,252 of NW_023270807.1, read as the reverse complement.
ATGGGGCTCGATCTCAGGAGCCTGGGACCATGACCCCAGCCGAAGGCAGATGCTTAACCGACTAAGCCACCCAGGCACCCCATACAATGTGTTTTGATTATTTGTGAAGATAAACATGTTTCAGTGTTTTGTTTTATTTTGTTTTGGACACTTGTATTCCTCTTTTGTGAACTGCCTATTCATATATTTTGCTTATTTTTCTACTGAGGTGTTTTTCTCCCAGGAATTACAGGTGCTTTTCATTGATTACAGGTATTAACCCTTTATCTGTCATATGTTGCAAATATTGCAAATATTTATTCCCAGCCTATTGTCTTTGGACTCCGTTTATGGTGTCTTTTGCAATACAATTTTAAATTTTACGTTGCTAAGTGTGTCTTTTCCTTCTTGCTTCAGAAAGTTGCTCTCATCCTAAAGTTATACAAATGTTTGCCATGATTTTCCTCTAATATTTTTATTATTTTATCTGGATCTTCTTTAATCCACATGGCCTGTCAGTTAAGTGGAAGTGTTTCTTGAGTAGAATTGCTGGGTCATTGGTTCCCAAGTGTTCAAATTCACAAGATGGTGTCATGTTGTTTTTTGTTTGTTTGTTTGTTTTTTATTTTTTTATTCTTATGTTAATCCCCATACATTACATCATTAGTTTTAGATGTAGTGTTCCATGATTCATTGTTTGTGCATAACACCCAGTGCTCCATGCAGAATGTGCCCTCCTCAATACCCACCACCAGGCTAACCCATCCTCCCACCCCCTCCCCTCCAGAACCCCGTTTGTTTTTCAGAGTCCATCGTCTCTCATGGTTCGTCTACCCCTCCGATTTCCCCCGCTTCATTCTTCCCCTCCCGCTACCTTCTTCTTCTTCTTTTTTTTTTTTCTTAACATATATTGCATTATTTGTTTCAGAGGTACAGATCTGAGATTCAACAGTCTTGCACAATTCACAGCGCTTACCAGAGCATATACCCTCCCCAGTGTCTATCACCCAGTCACCCCATCCCTCCCACCC
>NW_023270807.1:10026109-10027142 GCF_011800145.1 Mirounga leonina | reverse complement strand
ATTGTGGACATTGCTGCTATAAACATCGGGGTGCACGTACCCCTTCGGATCCCTACTTTTGTATCTTTGGGGTAAATACCCAGTAGTGCAATTGCTGGATCATATGGTAGCTCTATTTTCAACTTTTTGAGGAACCTCCATACAGTTTTCCAGAGTGGCTGCACCAGCTTGCATTCCCACCAACAGTGTAGGAGGGTTCTGGTGTCATGTTGTTTTGCCAAGTAGATGAACCAAATTACATTCCTATTAGGAGTGGTTAAGAATTTCATATATTTTCTGATACTGGGCATTATGAGACTTCTTAATTTTTTTTTTTTTTAAGATTTTAGGGGCACCTGGGTGGCGCAGTCGTTAAGCGTCTGCCTTCGGCTCAGGTCATGATCCCAGGGTCCTGGGATCGAGCCCCGCATTGGGCACCCTGCTCCATGGGAAGCCTGCTTCTCTCTCTCCCACTCCCCCTGCTTGTGTTCCCTCTCTCGCTGTGTCTCTCTCTGTCAAAAAAATAAATAAAATCTTTAAAAAAAAAAAAGATTTTATTTGTTTATTTGAGAGAGAATGAGAGACAGAGAGCACGAGAGGGAAGAGGGTCAGAGGGAGAAGCAGACCCCCCGCTGAGCAGGGAGCCCGATGTGGGACTCGATCCCGGGACTCCAGGATCATGACCTGAGCCGAAGGCAGTCGCTTAACCGACTGAGCCACCCAGGCGCCCCGAGACTTCTTAATTTTTAAGAAACTGTTGGCTATAGGTAGTATCTCATACAATCTTTTAAAAATCCTTTTTGTTTTCATTCATTCGGATATAATTTACATACACATATGTATGCACAGATCTCAAATAAGTTTGAATAGTTATGATGACAAATATATACTATCATCACCCTAATCAAATTCTAGAACATTTTCATCACCCCAGAAAGTTCCCTCCTACCGCTTTCTAATCAATTCCTGGCCCCCCATAGAGGCAACCAAAATTCTGGTTCGTATCACCATGGATTGATTTTGCTAGCTTCCGCACTTTATATGAATACAGCGT